>NC_051046.1:7360446-7427946 GCF_904848185.1 Acanthopagrus latus | reverse complement strand
TTCACCTTTTTTTTTTATTATCATTATTATTTCGTGGAAGTTTTTTCTGCCGCCCGGCGCCTCTCGCCTTGTGCGTTGGAGACAGTGTCAGCTCACCTCTTCAGCTGGGTGAAAGGTGTATTTGGTGTAAGATGTGATGATGATGTTGCTTTTGTAAAAAAAAACATAATAATAAACGTAGTGTGTCCACGCACCATCGTGCCTTTACACCAACTTGTGCTCCACAGAAAGAGCAGGTCCACATTTGACACCTGGACACCTGAAATCCAGATTTCCCCTCTATAGCTTTGGTCCCAACCCTAATTCGATACACAGCTTCACGACGTACTCATATTCTCATCCTTTTCTTTTTCTTTTTTTAAAAAATGTTTTTCTCCCCTCCTCTTCTTCTAAGTCACACACACTACGTCATTCCTCGTCCTTCTAGCAGGAACTCCTGAAAGGCTCCAGCAGGCTCTGGGACATTTTCAGTGTCATCCAGATGTGCTCCAGATTCCCTTTGTTGGGAGAGAACTCAAATATGTCAGTCAAGGTGTTTTTTCTTGACTTTTTATTGCTGTAGTTGACGTTACACCACGTTGTCAGTCAATGGCTGTCTGTAGTGTGAGCTCACAGAGAGGAATTTAAGAAGCTGCATAGAAACGAATATTTCACAAAGGTTGCAGCTGTAATTCCCCACATCTGTCGGTTTTATTGATGGAAATGCTTATGGGGTCGGGTTTATGGGGTTTCTTCTGGTACAGTCTTTGGAATTTACTTTTCCCGCTCAGTTTTTGCTTTCTGGTGAATTGGTGGTCACCAATACTGACAGAGCGAGCCCAAAAAAATGATCAACGACCTCAACATCTGCATGTTCTCTCCTTGAACACAGGATCAGACAGAATTTTAAATAAATAAATATAAAACAAGCTGAGATCAGAGACATGATCAGATCTGTGCAATTGTTCATTTCAGATCAAAAGCATTGATTTGTTCACTTCGTCCGTTTGAGCGTGTTAAAAATGATCTTTAAATTGAGGAATCCTAACGGGAAAGGAAGAAGAACAAACATTCAGATGACGTCAGGACATAGAGGCGTGAGCTGACCTGTTCATGACACTTTACTTTTTAAAAGCGGCGTTATTAGTGTCTTCACATCCAACTGGACGCGTTTACATGAAAACCTCTGCGTGCAAAAAAAAAAAAAAAAAAACCTCATGTTAGCTTTTTTCCCCCTTGTGAAATCGATAGTAAATGTTTATGGGTTTACAGCCGGCAGGAACAGGTTACACTGTCAGTTTCTCCACTTTTGCTACTGCAACAAAATGTTGTAGTGGGTTCACTTACCAGTTCTCAGTCGTACAATCTAAACCAGCCAATGCAGCAGCAGAAAATAAAATGATGGTGATCACTACGTCATCACTGTTCTTCTTCAGGGCTCAACGTCTGGGTGTCAGATTTAAAAGTCCTTAGTCCAGCAGAAGAAGAAAGAAAAAAAACATTACATGAAAAAGGCGATTGTCTCTTATGTGTCTCATTTTGTTTCTCTCATTTACGTTCGGTCTCATGGATTCATGGATCTGTAACTGTGTGTTTCAGGTGCTGGACCCCACCTGTGTGTGATCGTGGCCACGATCTCAGCAGAGCGCTGTCGTTCCTTTCAGGTCTTTTTGCGGTCTGGGCTTGCTGTCAAATGGCAATCCAGGAAGCCCTTACCCCAAAAAGCATCTGCGGGGAACCTTTTACAACCAGGAGGATTTCCATAAAATCCAGACACGTGGATTCAGTTGATTCAGTGAGGCCCTTCTTCTTCTTTTTTTCTTCAGAGTGCAGACACTTGTGAAACAGTTTGACTTTCCAATTCAACACAAAGGTTTGCATGGATTGAATAGATATTTTTGTGATAAATGAATAATGACCCAGATTATAAAATCATACCTGCTGTTAGTCCTGATGTTCTGGTTTACCACAGTGCTGCAGTGCTGCGGTTTCCTTCCGAACGAAGCGCCTGTTTTTAACTTTTATCCAAGATGTAAATCATTCCCTGATAATTTGGTTTGCCTGGAAACCATCAGTCCAAATCTGCATGTGTGCGCCCGAAGCACCACCTGGTTTCTCCAGAAGGTGGCAGCATTGCAAAAAAAAAAGTTCATGTGTCACACGATATGCTTATGCATGTTTTTATACATGTGTCTGGCTGCTGGGAGGGTCATACAACTGACATTCCAGAGAAAGAAGTTTGGACGCTTTGTAAAACACAAATAAACAAAATGTGATCATCTGCTAATCACTTTTGTCGACACTTATACACTATATGTACCTATAGACGTACTCTATATTTACTGTTTCACCTCGTCAACATCTGTAATTTTTGCATGTTGTTTATTTCGAATTTGATGCCAGCAACACGTCTCGAACAAGAAGGGACAGGAGTAACAAAATGCTAGGAAACTTGTGAAAATGCTCCAAAAACACCTGTTTGGAACTTTCCACAGGCCTTTGGGTTAGTTGGTAACAGGTGGCAGTATCCAGTCATTCACGAGGAACGATGATCACATGATTGTATAAAGGATATTACTACGTAAGCTCAGGGTCATTACGGAACACTGTTGTCTGTAAACACAGCGTCCAAACTTCTTTGGAATCGGGGGGTTGCACATTTAAAAAACATGGAGGTTGTGACATGTCTGTAACCGAGTTGTCCCAAGTTCTTAGGCATTAATGGAGGAAATGTAACATCTCCTGTGAGCACGGCTCAATTCAATAAAAACACTTAACGCAGAAATTTGTCATTTCCTATTTATTAGTCATTCGGGCAACAACAGGCGTTTCCTCTGCCAAGAGGTTCTTTGGTATCATGCAAAGCCGGATAAATGCAAGACCAATAAACATGTGTGAACCACTTGTTTCACCATTTCTTCACAGCAGTTGTGCGATTTTGTTTCCAGTAAAACACTCACGCACACACACACACAGACATGATTAAACCATTCTTCATCCATTCTCTCGAAAACCAATTCTGACTCTTGCTCTGGTTCGTTTGATCCACTCGCTTGCTTTTTATCTTGATGATGGCGGTGACGTTTTCTTGTAATCTGTTTCCAGCACATGTTTTTCCACTTGCACTCAGATGTGTTTTCCCTAACTGTTTTTTTTTTTTTTCTTCATCTGGTTTTTTTGACCTTCACTGTTCAGAATGACATATGTGTGGAGAATGGAAATATCAACAACGTCCATGACGTGATTGTGCCATATGAGCTCTGCCTTCCTTGGCACAAAGTCCCGCCCACTCTGTGAAGAATTTGAGTGCTGCCAGGGTGAGCCAATCAGAGGCAGTGTTGGCTTGGCATGTCAAGACATGATTCATGCCTTTTTTTCAAAGAAAAATAAAAGTTAATTTATGTTATATAGTTTTTTTTTAATAAAAAAATATTTCATGTTGTTGGTCATAATTGTAGTTTGTAAATTGAGTAGTTAAACTACAAAAAATGACCCAAAAATAGTTGAATTACTTGATGCAGCACAAAATATCAATGTAGTTTAACTATCAGCAAGTTACAGCAAATTGTAGTTTAGCTATGTGTTTTATGTAATTTTATGTAATTTACGTCTCCCCAACACTGGTCACCAGACAAGTCAAATCTGGTCACCAGCAAGACCAGCATATATTGTGTTTCGATGCTGGTCTATGCTGTTTTTTTTTCCCAGCAGGGCTGATAGCCAGCTAGCAAAGAGTTTAAATTCTGGCCATATCTTACAAATTAAATGTTGCAACAATTAGGGAGATTGAGGAGACTTTTTGAAATTGAACCTAACCTACAAATTTAAAGCGGTTGATGTGGGGTTGTAGTAGACTGCTGGTGTGGAGAAGCAGTGTGCAGGAAGGAGGGCTTTGTAGAGCTGAAGCTGTACCAACAGCAAGATGTATTTTAGCCACCTAAAATAAGTCCTATCTAAATGACAAATATCCACATGTTTTAAACATTTTTGGCACTTCACATTGCCATCAAATAGCCTTTTCTTTTGGTACATTTCCTCAACCGTACAATGTCCGTGCTCCCACTCACAAGAGGAATGGAATTTGGATTTTCCCTTTCAGTAAAATTCCCTCCACCACAGGAGCTTTCATCACATCCTTGGTATCATGAAACTGGGGGAAAAAAAAAAAGAAAAAAAAAAAAGTCTGCACAGAAGCTGTTTGTTTGACTCTTACAGGGCCATTAAACCAACAAACAAGCAAAAACCTGGAATCAATTACCAATGGAAAACATTGCAAAATATTTTGTTTATCACATATTCTTTAAAAAAAGAAAAAAAAACTTTGTTATCTGTATTTAATTGTTATTAGTATTAAAAGAGAAGTTCATGTTTTATTCAAATCAATCTCATAACAACACCGACATGCCCATATGTGAATTGAAAGGGCTATTGGTCTCTGTAATCACTTTTTGCACTTTTCAGTGTAAGTTACAGGGTCCAGCCAATACTAACTCTTTCTTTTTCACAACTCTGCAGGACAGATTTGAGTTGTCATATTTATCTCTGTGCATTGTGAGGATTAGCCATGTGCTAATTACCAAATGGTGCTACAGCCGAGGACAACAAGCAGAGAGCAGCAGTTGCTGGTTACTCTGGTGATATGCTGCCCCCCATATTTCGGAGCTATGTTCAAACTCTGGCCATATTTCACAAAGCTCACAAATCCGACTCGACTTTGACCATGTCATCCAGCCTGGCTTGTCTTTGTGGATTGGGCATTCTTCTTTGAAGATTTTATGTCCATTAAACATCTAACATTTAGTCAAAATTGAGGAACAATTCAAATGAGCAGGACTAAATAGAAGGATAAGACGATAAAGTACATTGGGGAGCAAAAAATGTGCACACTGCACAGAACCGGTGTTCCCTGAGGTTGCTGTCAGTGTTAATGACAGATTAACTATATTTAAGATTATATATAAATGATAACAGCATTAAATAAAGCTCCACAACTCTAACAACTCGTGCTCTACTCTTGCTGAAAGCCATAAGCTACCTCTAGTTTACGTAAATGTACTAAAGGAACTTTGAACTTAAGAATTAACCATTTTCAACCACGTCTTATTATGACCTACATAATCAACTGGACTGGCTATTTCATAATAGATATTCTCTCTGTCACTGAGTCATATTTTAACTTATCCAGGTTGGCTAAGTCATAGAATTAAAATAATTGTGAATGGCAGAGTGCTGAGGATGAATTGAGGGGTCTCACAGCCGGAAAGAAGCTGCTCTGATGTCTAGCGGTGCGGCACTAAAACATGTAACAGTTTGTGATCCTACTCATGCAACCAGATCAAGATCTTTAGACACGAGGTAATGGTGCTCTTACCGCTTTTGTCCACAGGGGTCGCCAGAATCAACAACAAATTGAAGTTCCTTGTAGCAGCTTGAGGTGCTGGCAGGCTGTTCCCACCATATGTGGCTGAGAGGAAAACAGACAGTGATAATGGAATCGTATTTGGCAAAATCAAGTCAAAAAATGGGGGTCCCCTTGAGATTTAAATTCCCTGGCACATTTCCGAGAGGACTGGGACGGACTTTTTGATCCTTTCTGATCGGACTGTTTTTCTGATGGTTTCAGTTTCAGTTAAAGTTTCAGTTTAAAGGTGGCTGTGGTACCATCTTTCTTTATATTACATGGACAGGGATATCCTTGAAAAGTGTAGCAATTGCACTGCACCATCCCAATGTATTGCAGTGGGACATTAGCTCAGACACACAGGGGCTTGGCTACCTTGGGGGATCGGGTTCACCTCGGGGGGGAAACTGCAGAGTTGCCCTTGAGAAAGGAGCCGAACCCCCATGGGCGCTGCACCGTGGCGACGGATCACTCTGACTTCTCTCCATGTTCTATTGAGTTTAACAGACATTACTGAGACCCAACCCCATCAGTAAATCCCTCGAAAAAAACAAATACTGTCAATATAATCTAAAAAATAATTCTGATAATCTCCCACTTTTATTGATTTTTTTTCAGTGTCCTCACGGTCACCTCCCACACATCTACCCACCCTCATAACAGCTGGATCAATGTTGACAGTCCTACTCCTCACAGCACACTCACAGTTGTAGGACTGTGTTGTTGAACTTAAATTACAGAGTGTAATTGTACACCAATAAGTGTATGGTATCCTATAAGATCTACACAATAATGCATTCATTGTATGCCTTCAAAATAGACTTGTATAAACGTATCTCCAGTGATGTTCATTTCCAAACAAAGATCTCTGCAGAGGGTTTAATTACAGTAAGTTTCAGTTTTTTGGCTAAAACTTTTCCACTGCAGGGATGTGACGGGCTGAAATGGGGATTGCTGTAAGTCTCCTTTGCATGTTTTATTGAACATTCGCAGGAATATGAAGCCTCTTGATAATATGCTGGTGGGAAAGGGCAGCAGCCAGCCAAACTCTAAAATATTTGGGACCTTGCATAACATGTCAGCAGTTATAGTTCTCATGAATTCACTCATGTGTCTCAACACTTTTAGTCCTTTAATCCTCTGTACAATAGGTCAGTTTTGTTGTCTACAAAAAATGTGCAGCCAGTACTGATTAACACTCCGTTAAAGTTATTATTTTCTGTGACTAGACTTCTAACAGAGCTGCGACTCACTCTGATGCACCCCGCAAAGAAAAGCTGATTCAGGTCTTTGCAGCCCAGTTTTATGGTGCTCACGTCACTTGAGCGTCTGGGGTTGAAAACAACACATCAGGCTGAATGGCAGCACATGAAGGATCGCTAACAACGAATTCCCGTCATTCTTGTGACTCACCCGGGCAAGTCCTGCTGAGTGGAATTCCTGGATTCAATGCCACATCTGGACAAGTAATCTGATACTGTGTAAGCCTGTTAACATGGCTGAGCCAGTGTTGGTAGAGGAAGAGGACAGTAGCCTTTTACATGGCAACTGTTAAAATAATTACAAAGCTTGCCCAAACTGTGAAGGGTTAATGGATTCTGCACTATTGTGTGTGCAAGTGCTGTTTGATAAAGGGGGCGCATACACTTCTTCTGAGGTTGTGACTCATATGCTCCCATAAGTCATGTGACACAAAACCCTCATGAATTATTAATGAAGCCTTGCAGCGTCCTTCTGTCATACACCAGGAGGAGACTTCTTGTGCTGCAGGAATACAGTCTTGATTGATCCTCCATGATCACAGGGCCATTAGACTCTGGACCCACCGAGCTGCATATCACACATTTGGTTTCTAATGTAGCCACAAAGTGCAAATGTGTATCTTTGCCGTTTGGAAATAATTAGTGCATGCAGACAACCGTAGGCTAAATAACCCATTCATAAATGAACAACTCTGTCTGGCAAAGAGGAAATACCATTGACTCATCCTTTCTACGTGAAGCTTTCTGCTGAACCAAGTGAAAACAGGCGTAAAGATTGTGATAAGGTCAAAGTGGTAACACCACAGATCCCACTGATGCATCTGAAATATAAATATAAACCATGACAGCCCTGTTTATTCACAGATTAGCAGCAAGATATAATTAGTGGGAAAATCATTAACCTACTCTAAAATGACGCTCTACAATATCTAATAATGTTTCCTGTGTACTGAGACGTCACATACTGGCAGCCAAAACACTGATTTAAAAATAGTTGTTGCGACAGGCTGCTGTTATTCATCCCAGATGTCTGCAACTTATTTTCTGCGTGCGACGAAACCTGCTCTGTCACTGCCAAGAGAGCTGACTACACCTACAGAGAACAGCTCTGATCAAACTTCGAACATTATTTGGAAATGATCCATCCTATTATTTCATTAACATATTTGCTTCCAGAGGAACACTCACCCGTTTACGTTTCTTCCCAGAAATATGACCTATCGTTTGTCTTTTTCCCAGCAATTTTAAGACTCTATCACACTTCTGTTTACTTTGCCTAAAGTGTGGCAATGGCTGTTTTCATAGTTTTATGAGACCTCATACATGTGTGGAGCACGTGCATGGATTATTTTGCAGCCTTTACTGTAAGTTACTGTAAGGGGAGAAAAGTGAAATGACCATAATGGTCCTGTGTTTTTTTTCCCTGTGGATGCAGTTCTGCCTCTTCGACACAGAATATTGGACTCTCTGACCTCTTTCTGTTTCTGAGAAACAGAAACTTGCTCAGCACAGTCACTCAACTCCCTGTGCAGCAACAACAGACGCGTGCTTCTCCGTGTGGAAAAGTACATAGATTTCAAAATGCTCTTCCAAGAAGAGTACTGAATTACAGCAAATGAGACCATTTGGCAAGAATGAATAAGGAAGAAGCAGGGAATTGTGCGCTTGACTTGTGGCTGACACATCTGTAAACACGCAGACTTCATGAGAAACATCTAGTTTCGATCTTGTTAAATGAAATGTTTTTGTTGTTCAGGTGCAATATGCAAGAATTGGCCACCTGTTAGCTAGTTAGCGCAGTTAGCCATGCAGCTAGCGATCACGAATGGGAGATCAGGGCAGCAGAGGAGTTTTGGTGACAAGCGCTTTGGACCAGGATAGCTAGCCGGTTAGCATGCTAACTGCAGAAGATACATCTGCAGCACAATATATATACAGTAAATACAAGACATTAAAAACAGAACCTTTAATTTTTTTGCATCATGTTGATTATTTTATTGAAAAGTACAATTTCTTCAAAAATCTTACATGTTGCACCTCTAAGCCTTAATTCAGAACTTCACTCAGGACATTTGAAGGACGTTTTGGGTGGTGAGCGCTCACCCTGTGAATGCATGGTGTGAGAAGAAGCTCATCGAGAATCTCACTTCAAATCTATTAAACCGAACTTCTGAAAAGATTAAGCAGGATCATTTTCTGAGACGTTGGTTTGGACAGCATTTTTCCTCTCAGCTGCTGTCATGATGCACTGGAGCCCCGTAATACTCAAATAGTATACGTGTGAAGCGTGTGCGTAAATGTTTAACCTGTGAGTCAGACGCTGTACATTTGGCTGGTAGTCAACAAAAACGTATTGATTATTTGAACTTGCAGCTATTCTTTGCCCTGATAATTGATACCCAGTGACACAATCATATCTTAAAGAAATGCTGCTCGTCTGTTAGGAGGAAAAAAACTGTGTCATGTTTTATTTGTAAGAAGCAACAATAAATTCCTTCTGGGACTGTCTCTGTCACGTCACTGCCCTCTTGTTTTTTCTGTTGTACTTTTACTATCATATTTGTATTGTTTCGCTTCTCTGCTTCCTGCTACTGTACAGCGTTTTCTGAAACACTGTGTGATGGTACATCCTAGATAAATACTGACGTAACTGATCTTGGCACATGGCTGCATTAGGCAATGTTTAGAACAAGCAGTGAAGGTAAGCCAGTGTTAGGACAGGATACGACATATATGGTAAACACTGCAAACACGCTCATGGAAGTCACAAAAATTAGAAACACTGATGTGATTATTGCCCATCAGTGTTCTGATTCCACTGGGATTTTCAGATGTTGTGCAATTTTGGATGCGCTATGTCAAAAAGCAGCACTTTACCCACTTTTAAAAAAATAAGCAATAATCAACCTGCCCGCTGCTCCAGTGAAGTTGTTAAGCAGCCGCCATGAGAGTCCAGGGGTGTCTAGACGGGGGGAGACACTTTCTCACTGCAATCAGCTTGTTTTGTGTGCCTTATGACTCAACATGTCATGTCACAAAGCAGTTACCATAAATGTGCTTCATATTCAACTTGCGTCCCATCCCCTGAGGTACCACCAGGGGATTAAGGGGGTATGAGATGGAGAGAGGTAAGTGAGGGGGTGGACGGTGGAGGGGAAACAGGGGGTCAGAGAGAGAGAGGTGAGTAAGAGATGAGTCAACAGTGCTCCACTATAAGATATCCTGATGGAGCCCAACAGTGGCATACAGTCAGACACCAGCGAAGGTAAGGTCAACTCGCCTCTCCGTCTTGTTGCTTTGGGCTTCAGCTCTTCTTCTACCTTTGTTGCACCTTCTGTGTTTGTTTTCACTTTCTCCGTTCATCGGTGCATCCGTCTGTTGAGCAGTCGGCGGCTTCTCTTTTTTTTGATGTTTGAGATCTGGATTTATCTGTTGGATGTATCCGTGGGAAGCGGTCGAGGTGTTGTTTTTAAAGAAAATTCCAGGGGGTGTTTAATGAGCTTCAGCTTCAGTTCATTTGTCGCAGAGATTTTGAGGGGGAAAAAAAGACGGGGGTTGAGAACAATCACGTAAGCCAAAGTCAGTGATCTTTGTACCTGTTACACAGCCAGAAATTCACAGGTGTCTCTATCACAAATATTTGTTTCGGTAACCAAACATGCTGAGTAATTTACTGGAAGAAAGCTTGTGTGTATATATATATAATGATGAGTTGCAGATATGAGCTCATTCATGCTCTCTATTTAAGATGACACAAGTGAGAGAAGGGTAATTGCAATGCTTAAGGGAAGAATAACCTGTAAAATCAATGACTCTCTTCTCCTAGGGTTACCAGTGTTATTTTAAATCCTGCAAGGAAGTACTACAAATATGGACTACACTCTGGCTCTCCTCCTTTCTTTGCTGCAACTTTTAAGTGCAGTTACAGCTGCGCCTGTGCCGGTGGAAGTGGTGAAGATGAAATCCAAAGTGAAATGGATGGCTGAACAGCTGTTGGTCAGGCTGAACAGGGACTTCCAGGTAACATTTCTGCTTCATGCTGGCAATCTGAAGTGTTTACAGAAGTTGGGTGTGTTTTTGACCGGGTCGTGATCGCTCTCTTGATCTCGTGCTGCAGGCTCCACTGGGCTTTCCAGTCAGCCCTCGGGCTGATGATCTGGATGGACCCTCATCCATAGTGATGGTCTTGGAGGGCTACAACAGCCTGATCTCAGACGACCTCGACGGGGTCTCGCAGGTCAAGTACGACATCTCTTCACTGACTGGATACCTGGATCAGTGGAGGCAGGGGCACTGCACTGAGCAGCGGCCAAAGCCTTCAGTGCCGGGCCCGCTGCAAGAGCTACAGAGCAAGAAGGAGTTCATCCACACTGTGAGCATCGAGGCTCTCATGAGGGTGAAGGAGTTCCTCAATCTGCTGCTGAAAAATCTGGATCATCTTGAGACTTGCTGAAAAAATGGACAGTACAACCAATACTTGTAAGTTGTCGGCCTGATTTTCGGACAGGATTTGTCAAGTCGCACTTTTGCAACGTGTTGTGAAGGAAATGTATTCTTGAACATGCACTTATTTATACAGACATGTATTTATTTATATATTGTATTCAGGAATATGTATTTTGGAAACTTGTTACAAAAAACTTGATCAGGATGTTTGCAGGAAAAGAGATGTTAATGCAAACTGTCCATGCTTTAAGATAAATCACCTGCTTAAAGGTAACCTATTTTTACACACTGCTGTTGAAGAACTGAAGAATGTTGATCTAAATCCAAATTCTGTCATGAATCGACTGTGTCGGGATCAATGCAGCTGGAGGGAATTCCAGAAAATCAGATAGAAACTTGCCAAGAGTAACAGTTGTAGCACCGGAAGAGCAAAGGGCAATATTTATTTCACTGCAATGTCACCAGCTCTTTCAATGCTATTTATGTCTGAGGATGATGTTTTGTGTATTTTTGTACAATTGATGCTATTTTTTTTATAACTGCTGGGTTATATTTAATAAAAATATTTCTTTGTAATATACAAGTGAGTCAGTGTTGTGTAATGACATGAAAAAGACACGGTGACCAGGCTAAACTGCTACACTTGTACATTCAGGGTTCATGAGTGGGAAGTGTTTATCCAGAACTATCAGCTTATGATTAACTCCTGTTAACAAAAAAAAAAAAAAACAGGAGCTGTCATAATGAACAGACTCATCTGTGAATCCAACAAACAGGGATTTATTATAATAATGTAAAGATTTACAATAAGACACAAATTCAAAGGGGATTTAATTTTGTTTCATAAAAAGCCATGTACATGAAAAATAAAACTATCCTTACATCAGTCAGTTTTTTCTGTTAATAGTAAAAAACAAACATGAACATGGATTACAGAAACACAGGGACAGGATGAAGGAATTGAAGAGGGCATCATATACTGTACAAACACATTTATGAAGACCACTCTCCTTACGCAAAACCTCTCAACAACAACTCAACCAAATTTTTTCTCTCACACATACACAACCACACACACACACACACAACTTTAACTATCAAACCACTTGTTTCTCTTCATGTTGGTGTTGCAGTTACTCGTCAGTTTCTTCTTGTACTGCTCCACCAGGTTGTCAAAGCGGTCCCGATCCCTGTTCTTGGAAGGCTTCTTTGCCATTTTAACATTCTAAAAACACAACAAAATAATAGACAGTCATGAGATTTAAGAAAATGGGCGTCCAACCAACAGGATCTTGATTCAAAAACCAAGAGTTGTGTGTGGTTTACTTCAAAAAGTACTTGACACTTGATACAAATTCTGCTCAGGTTCTCAGATTAATAAACCCTTATTCCCCAACCTCCCACCTTGTTCCTGTGTAACTACATGTAGCATACTGGTGAACTCCAATGCATTAGCTACACTGTAAGAAGTTGTTCAGGTGTATTGAATCTGTGCTGTACATCTGCTGCCACTAGACAACTTCTCTGCTAAACTTTTCCTCCTGCTCGGGTCGCCAACACTGAAAGCACCTCTAGGGCTTTCTCTCCTTCTCTTGCTCGACCACTCACACACTACACACTGCCATGTTTCTTAAAGGAGCCACGCTCCTTTGTAACCCCTATTGGAGGATGACGTATGACAGATTCTACTGTACTCATTATCCACATTAGCAACAGCATAAATTCAGTGATTTTAAGCACAAAATTAAGTTATTTGGCTAAAGAATATTTGTCAAACAGTGTTGTTCATCAATGTTGGCAGGAAAGAACTCAGAGATATCTGAAATATCTTAAAAATACCAAAATACACTGTAGGGTGGCATTGAAGAGATTTAAAAGATGACATAACAATATATAGTATAAGCCCATGTTGATTATTATGATCTAAACATTCAAGAACAGAGCTTTGATCTGAGGCTCTTTTTTTTTTGTCTGATTGAGACGCTGGACATTTTACAGTTAAAAAATAAACTAGGTTGTACTCTCTGGCTGACAAGCTTTTTGATGGATACACTGTCTCTTATATCGTCTCATAAACATATTTGGTATTTCTGCACTGCAAACTCTTATCAGTCCAAATATGGGCCAAAATCAGAAAATAAACAAGTTAATTTTGGCTGAGAAAATCTGCCTCTGCTAAAAATATTTCTAAAAGAGAATAAATGACCCAGGCAAAAGAAACATCTATCATATGATTTTTTTTTAATGCCTTGCTGAAAAGCATTTTTGGAAAATGTTCAAAATAACTAATTCTGTAGGTGGCGCCAAAGCACTGCCAATCTTCTGAAAAACATTTTACTCTTTGCAGTGTTGAATATGTTAAACCTCTGCAGGTGTGAGACCAGACTGCTGGCAGCAGGCAGTTTTAATATTGTTTCTTTTAAAGAGGTTATATTGTGCTAATTTTCAGGTTCATACTTTTATTTAGGGGTCCTAGTAGAATACGTTTACATACTTTAATAAAAAGTCATTTAGTGCATTGCTGTAGCACCCTTTAGACACTGTGTCTTGAGCGCTCCGGAGAGACATTGCACCTCTGCTCAGTCTTTGTGGAGAGTTGCACATGCATATTACTTAAATTGGCTTGGTGTAGCCAATCAGAGGCAGAGTACCGCAGGTTATGCTAAGCAAGGTAGTGTGATCCAAAATAACGCCTTTACAGCTGGTGATCTCATGGCTGCTGTACAGTATTCTGTAGCACATAAATGCTACATAATACAATAAAAGAAAGGCAAAAATACAAAAAGAATTATATGACCTCTTTAAGTGAGAATCACCTATACTGGAGTTTTTTTGGTGCAGAAATGAGTCTAGAAGTTTTTTGTAGTTTCTAATATCATTGAAACTGTGCAGCTACTCCTCAGCACACACAATGTTTTGTGAAGCCGACCCAAGCTTATAAATAAGAACACAGAGTATATTTTAACCTGGTTTCTGGTCTGTGTGGGCTTTTCCATCTGTCGTCTTTGACGCTCTTTCCTGTTGAATCCAGGCTTTGCTTGTTTAGGTGGTGGAGCCTTTTGCTTTCCTTTGTCACGCATTCTGCAAAAGACAAAAGTTCAAGTGTATTCAAGTTATAAAAGGGCTGGTCATACTTGACAGATCAAAACATGTTACTTGATTTACCCGAGTTGGGTAAACTACTTTAAAATTCTAGTCACTGGAGTGAAATGTACCTGGAGCTTGAGCTACTATCAGTCAGCTAATATAACAATAATGAATAACAATTACAATAACGGATAACAATTCCAGGTGAGGCAGATCAGCAAACATAGGGCCAGAAGTGTAACAGAAAATTGACCAAGCCCGAGTTCATTTGTTCAGATAAAATTTTAAAAAGTGATCCAGCACAGTAGAGCTAAGGGTTTTCAAAAGTTTATGTATTAAAGAAGCAAATTTTCAAATGTTCTTGCAACCTTCAACTCTTTTACATGTTCCCATATCCTCAAAATGTTGATGTAATGATTTGCTGTCAACATTTATCTGCTTAAGTATTAAGTGATACACAGTGATTTGCTAAACAAGAGATCAGTAAATATAATAACAAACTGTACCTGATCTTGGGTCCCCTATGGGAGGGAAAAGCTAGAACCTTCCTCCGTTTCTTTCCGTGCTCCAAATCTATGTGCTCGACCTCAGGGTTGGTCATGAAGCCAGAATAGCGTTTGTCTTTCTTCTGCTGTTGAGGAGGAACTAATAAAACAAAGAAATGGAAAGGAGAATATAGTCTTATAGTCAGAACAGCACACACATGTGGACCAGCATGTATCCGGGCAGGTGTTTTCCCATCACCTATCAAAAGTGGTCCAGGGTAAATGCAACCAATCCAAGCCCATCTGCATTAGATAATCATGTCAAACCGCCTAACTTGTTCTCTCAACAGGACAAAGACGAAAAGAACTTAATGACAGAAATAATATTTTCACACCTCTCTCCTTTCCTGCCTGCAATGAGGAGGACGGTGCTTCATTTCCACCTTTCCAGGGTCCTTTTCCATCTCTAGCCGTCTGTGACCGAGGTATCGCTCCTCCTTTATACTGATTTCTTGCAAGCTCCTGCAGACATACGCACGTGATTACTTTCCATTCATGAAAAAAAGCCTTTCATAATATGAATGGGAAAGGTGTAACCATCACACAAAGTGATACAAACCTTATTTTTTTGTTGTCTCTCTTCTTTCATTTTTAGTTTCTTTAAATCCTCCAGGGAGAACTCAACAATAGGTCTCTGCAGGGTGACATGAAATACAAGGTTATGCTTCAGTGACACAAAACTGGTAGTGGACCAGAAAAAAATATGTTAATGTTTGTGTTTAGAATAAAGTGTGCCAAACCAAATACACACCACACTTTTATGTCTACATAATTCAGTGGCAACACAGCAAAAACATGCTGGTAATGATTTCAGCACTTTAGTAATCTGTTGCAAAAAATGTACCTTGTGCGGGCCAAAGATGGTGGGGTTGTTGTTGAGGTGACGGAGTGTGCCGAGAGCATGATCATGGTCCTGGAACTGGACAAAGCCGTAACCTAACGATGTTCCCGTCACCTGACCCTTCACTGGCTTCTTATCATACATCACTCGGCACTTAAAGGAGAAACAGGAGTCACACACAAACCACATGAATAAGAACGACAACAGCACCCCCTGCTGGGCTGACAGGCACTAAGTTTTTAATTCTATGTCAACCTTATATTCATAAAAACTACTAAACTAGGTATGTTTTTTTAATGGTCTCTAACGAATGGTAATGATAATGTTAAAATGATAATGATAAATTAAATAAATGTCTACCACTAGGCCATTTTGTTTCTCACCTCTGTGATGCGGACTCCTTTCTGGTCTTTGACTGCTTCCAGGCACAGTGCTCTGAGTTTTTTATTGTCCACTGACTTTGGCAGGTTATGGATACACAGACGGGTCTTTGACACATACACGTTCATGTCCCGAAGCTTGGCCCTCTTTAGTTCCTCAAACTAAGGGAAATGTATGACACCAAAAATACACGTCAACATAGTAGTAATTTAAGAGATGATTTGAGTAGATAAACTAAAAAATAATTATGGTGGATTAAAAAGAAACTCACTCTTGTTCTTTTGATCATGTCTGCTTCAGGCACGCCCTCTGCAGCCTTAGTTCCAGCTCGGACCACTGAGTGATGCAGTCGGAAGAGAATACCATAAGGTATCAGACCAGACTGAGATGTTTCAATATTTCTATTTCAATATTCTAACAGGAACTTCACAAGACAGGCAATGGCCTTCTAAAGTAGCTATTAACACACAGTGATGTTTTTTCAAAAAGGTCCAGGTTGTAGGATTCAGTGGGATCTTTTGGCAGAAATCGAAAGGAATTCGGAGATTTTTCTCAGCAGCAGGTGATTATTTGCATTTTTTTTCCTGATCGTGGCAGTTACACTATGTGCAAGTGATCTTACGACCTGTAACTGCTTTGAAATGGCTCCAAGTGACTTCCCTGATTTGTTCAAATCAATTATGTGCTCTTTCAGATCAATGCTGAGCTCTTTAGATTTTCACATGGTAGTGTTAGTGGGTGTATCAGACAAGCCATATTAAACGGGCCCAGCAAAGTCTTTCATGATCACTGAGAAGAAGTTAAGGGGCCACGCTACAGAGACAATTTGATTCACTAAACTTTCCATAATAACCGAAGTTGATTGTTCAGGTTACTGTATGTATATTTTGAGCCAGCAGATTTGGTCACATTTTCAGAAAACCCACAATAAATTCAAATTGGAAGCAAACTTCATGAATGTTTTTTAAGACACGTAGTATGTGTTCCACTCTTTCCATCGCAGAAAAACGAGAGCTGTAGCAATAATCGGAACTGAACACTGCCACGATGTACATTTTCTGACTGTTACTCCCATATTGAGATAGCTTGGTTCACAGTTTTCATGTGTGATGTCATGATTTAAGTCAAATCTGTACGGATCACTGGTAAGAAGCGTGATAAGAATAACATGAAATGGTTTACTCACATCCCTCTCGGGCTAGGTACAAGTTCCTGGTGCCCGATTCTACTTTGGTCTTGTCCACTTTCAGTTTGGCAGCATCTTCTCTGGTCACTGCTGCCACAACAAACAGCTTCCTGCCATCTACACGGATGCCACCACTCTGCATCAAATGACCAAAAGTTAGAAGGCGGCAGTAACATCATCTCATCGATCAAATAAAGCAGATACAGGACACATGTATGGTTAATTATTCAAAACTGCATGCATGTGAATTTGAATATTACCTCTGAATCATTCTCTGCTGCAGCCATGCATTTTTCTGCAGCCTCTTTAGTCTTAAACTGAGCAAATGCACAACCTAAAAGTAAACACAAATTGAGTCAATCAGTAGGTTTTATCAATGAGCAGAGAGATGGATGTTTCAATAAGAGCACCACCAACCTTTTGAATGTTCTGTGTCGGGGTTGACAACGATCTTTACATAGTTAAGCTCCCCGTACCGCAGAAGAACTTCCTCGAGACCTTCTTCCTCCGTGTCAAAGGACAGGTTCCTAAATCAGACAGGAGTAAGATGAGAAAAAAACGATGATACAGTAAAAAATAAGAGAATCTGATGATGGAGAAATGGGGCACAGTCATTTAAATGATGGCAGGTTCAAGATTAAGTAGTGAAAACAATAGCAGACCTGATGAAAAGTGTTCTGCCATCTTTCACATCTGAAGGAAGAAGTCTTCTCCTGGCTTTCTTTTGAGCTACAGATGAAAGAAGCAGAACATCCGTTTCATAATGACATTTTAAAGAGGAGAATATTTCCACAACAAGCCAAAAGATCAAAAACAAACCTGCTTTCTCCGCTTTGTCCTCTTCGTCGTCGTCCTCATCCTCATCTTCATCCTCATCCACACTCTCATCTTGATCATCATTTGAACCAAGGCTACTTTTATCATCTTCTTCTTCCTGGGATATGTCATCATCATCATCATCATCATCACCATCCTCCTCCTCCTCTTCTTCTTCTTCTTCACTGTCTTGTTCCTCGCTCTCCTCTTCATCATCTGATTGGGATTCCTCTACCTGCTGCACAGCTGGTTTAGAGATGACTCTGTAGAAAGTTGTGACACAAAGTGACGTTACTCTTGATATTAATGCTTCGTGGCATATTGACAGAGGTGTTCACATTTGAGGATCATACTTTTTCTTCTCAGGTGCAGCCTGTGGCTTCTCTTCTTCTTCCTCTTCTTCATCACTTTCTGTGTCTGAATGTTTTGCAGTTGCCTCCGCAGTATTCTTATTTCCTATTCGGCAAACAAAACAGTGTGAATGACGACTGCGTTTGCATGGCAGATGTATTTTTTCGGTGACTATCATGAAACAGAAAACATCCCTATTGATGTTAAAATTACCTGCACTTGAGGGTTGCTGTGTGGCAAGATACCGGTCCTTAGGCACAGCCCAGTCCACCGCTACCTGCCGACCTGTCAGTCAACAATAACATAAGAAAGAAAATCATTTACCTAACAATGACGACAATAAAGAGTGTCACTCATGAACAAGCAATGTGTAGCATCTCTTTCACAGACCTTTGATCTCCTTCAGGTTTAATTCTTTGAGTGCTGTCCCTGCTTGATACACAGTTTTAAAGAGGACAAACGCAAATCCTCGCATCTTCCCATCTGCACAAAGAATGAAAAAAGAATAAAAACATGAGAACCAACCAACCTACTGAAAGGCTACATGACATTTTGTGGCTTATTTCTACACACGGTAAGAATTAAAGCCATTATATTCTTTACCAGGTTTAAGGGGTATTTTGACCTCAAGAACTTCTCCAAACTTCGCACAAACTTGCTTCAGATCATCTTCAGAGCACTGTAACACAGGACATATAATGCGTTATAGCAAAAGCATCACTTCAACAGTGAATCTGTAGCTGAAATTTAGAGAACGGATCACAGCATGCTTTTTAACAATTGTGTATCGTGCTGTACCTGAAAACTGAGGTTCCTTATGATGAGTTTCGCTTTGAGGAGGTTTTTCTTGAGGCCTTTCTGCTTTGGAGCTGAATGGAAGACATGAGTATAGGTTATCAAGCTGACATGTCCTATGAGCTGTCCCAGTCAGTTTCTCGTTTCAGGACATGAATTTGTACATACCTGGTTTTTTATTGTCTTTTAATTTCCCCTTAGCCACTGACAGAGAAAGCCTTTTCCCGTCGTATTCTTTTACTTCTTTCAGAGCTCGTTGTGCATCCTCCACCATAGAAAAGGTGACATAACCAAAGCCCCGACATGTCTCTGTGCCTGATTAACAAATTGAGAAAAGGCATTCAGGCTAACATGTGCATTTACATGTGCGCTGCGGGGAAAAAATGACAGCGACGACCTCACCTTTCTCTCTGACCACGAAGCATTGCTTTACCGGGCCAATTTCAGAGAATACCTCCTCCAACTGTTTATTTGTGGCTGTAGCTGGTAGACACTGAACAAACAGGGTGTTCGCTGACATGGCTGTCTGCTGCCTGGCTAACGCTAACGTTAGCTCGCTGCTGTTAGCCTCGCAGGCTCGGTAATAACTCACAAACGGAAGTCCTACTTTGTTAACAAGTCAGCAATGAAAGTTACTATCGAACTATTCGGTATCACACGAATCCGTGAGGTGTAGACGCGCCGTGGAAGTGTTGAACGTGAACACGGGTAGCTTCCAGATTAAGTCGCATGTTTACATGTGTGGGCAGCCATCTTGGAAACATACCGGAAACGGTCTCGAGGCTGCACGTCTCGCATTCGCTCGCGGGAAGTCGATCAGTTCCGCCCCCTGCCGGCCCGGAGGAAGACCCACATTCATCAGCTGACACTCTCCCACTCGTTTGTTTATTCAAAAAGAATACCTTCAGCTCAAATGACTAATCATTTTACTTACAGAAAATAGACTAGTCAAATGCGTCAGTTAGAGATTTTATCAAGGACTGAGTTCGAAAAACACCCACGATGAGATGATCGTGGTGAACTTTAATTACCAGGGGAATCATGAACCGCCGTACTCGTGAACATCCTCACATTAATGAGCTCCTGTCGTATAGTCCTTTAATTTGTTTCCTGATTTAATTTGAATTTCCTTATCCTGCCACCATGGTTGAGTCCAATCCAAGACAAATCACTTTGTATCTATGAAAGAGTATCGCTGCCAAAGAAAATAGTCAGTGGATTCTTCAGAATCTGTTCTACATTTCTGCAGTTACCAATAATTAACTGTGTGTGTGTATATTGTTATTACTTTCAAAGTGGAGACTAATTTTAAATGAAATTTGGAGACTGAAAAGAAATCACCTCACACAAGATGCCTTCACATTTATTCACAAACCACATTAAAGTAAATATCAATAAAAAAAAATGTATTTTAATTGCACAAAGTTATGAGACACAAAGTTTTATCAGCAGTATAAGAGGCACATTTTCATGTTCAACAATCACCATCAATTGACATTTGTTTCAATTGTTAAGGTTAAACAAAGGTAATTACTGAGACAGCAGCAGTTTTCAAGTTACTTCATTCTTTGGTAGTTTGTGAAAACACCATTCATTCGTACACACTTACAAATGAGGCTCATTGTGTTGTCTGTCTCAAGAGGTAATATGATGTGGATGTGTTGCTATCAGACGGTGTTTCGTTCATACTGGTGGACCATTAAAAGTAGTGGTCCTAAGAAGTGGGCCCTATTGTTGGTTTTATGTTTTGTTTCATACTGAAAGCCTGTGTATGTGCATGCACAGTGTCTGAACGCTGCAGAATTCACTGGCAGGTTTCACAAGTTAACATGCGAGGTATTATTTTCACAGTCACAATGACTGTGTGGAAGATGTAAATGTACAACTTCAATAACTATCTTGATAAAATCCTCAATTCGGTTACTTCATTTCCTCAGATAAGAGTATAATCAACCGCACGAAAAAAAAGTTAAATCTACTACACCTAGTGTAGTGTACACTAACAGTAGTGTGGCCCCTGACAAACACATGAGGAAACCCAAACCCTGTCAGGATATACTCACTTTGCATTGAATAATAATTTTTACTGCAATAACATGTGCATTTGCTGCAGCGCTTGTAAACCAAAGCATGATTCAATAATGACACTGAAACTTGTCCAGCGTTCTAGTGTTTCTGGCTCTAGTCTTGAAGGGCTGCTTTAAGTTGTGAACACCACCAGATGTCACTGTGATTCCAAAGTTTAAATCCCTGAGGCTTCAAAACTGTTGTCAGGCA
This sequence comes from Acanthopagrus latus, assembly GCF_904848185.1. Taxonomy (NCBI): domain Eukaryota; kingdom Metazoa; phylum Chordata; class Actinopteri; order Spariformes; family Sparidae; genus Acanthopagrus; species Acanthopagrus latus. The sequence continues at coordinate 7,406,579 of NC_051046.1, read as the reverse complement.
CACGCAGAAAGGCAGCCACATCGCGTCATTAGTCTTCATCCGTACCTCACTAAAATAACATGACAGTGAAGATCATTTTACTGTCCACTTTGATGTATTCTCAGTATGTCCCACCTGAGTCATTTTAGCAACTAAACGCAACTGAACTAAAAACTGAGTGTAACGTTACTCCATCAACATCAAGTACCATTAGTGCTGGGCGGTATGACAAAATATGTAGATAATGGTATTTTTCGGTTTCACAGTATATGACGATATTTTTCTTTTCATGCCTAATCAGCTGTCCACAGTATTTTCTACTGGTTGAGAGAGGAATTACTGGCTCCTTTTAGACAGAAAAGGCGGCACATTTGCTGTAAGGTAAAGGCTGCACTCTGCCGCCCTGTCTGTCTAAAAGGGAGGTTTGATATTTCTTCTTTCCCAAAAAGCCGCCACTGGTGTAGGCATTAACATGTGATGTGACTTGAAGCACAAAGTTGGGCGTCAACAGTGACGTACAACATATGCATCAGAACAAATATGCCAACACTTGATAGGTTTACTTAATTATAGACCCGAGGCCCTTATTCACGCCTCCTCTGTCAAACACACGCCGATGTTTAACCCCTGCTATTAAAAGGAAGAGTGCAGCGGAGAACCTCGCGTTAGCTAACAGGAAGCAGGTCGTATTTATCTTCAAAATAAGAGCTTTACATTGCACCCCACTGAAGTTTAGAACTGGATTCCTAGTGGGAGGCTTTTAATTTGAAAGAAGCGACCGTTAGTAGATTGTTGCTACAACAACAAGCTGACAGCTACAGGAACAGCGGCTTTCCAGTTGCTCCAGATCTCGATATCCGTGGATGGAGTCATGACCTGCTATGTCTATCTCAGCCATCTTCACCTTAACGTAACACCAGAGCACTACTGTTTACCCTCACCACGCCTCGCAGTCGCACCATGACTTTTTAGAAGCGCAATTGAAAAGGGTCTGGTCTCCCGGCACAGCGTAGCATTCTGAACCCTGTGTAATCAAATACACCAATATGTGGGTATATTAAAAATTCGTATCATAATGAAAATATACACCGATGTTCGGTGTGAACCGGTATACCGCCCAGCACTAAGTACCGTATTTTGTGCAAAAACTGAATTACTGGATTTTCCCAAAGTTAAATATCACCACTGCAATAACATACTGTAGGCTTACAAATGTTGTAGGTTAAATAAAAAACAAGCTAAGTCAAGCTTATGTCATTAAGTTGGACATTACATCTTGGCCTTCAGCGGGGCCAACCGGAGTGAGTGTAGGAACATGTCAAGGGTTGTCAGATACTCTTGTTGGTGCCTCTTCAGGTGACCTGCGTGTGTTGAATCGGCCCACTTCTTCGCTGTGACGTCCATCCCGCGATTACGCAAATGGTCAATAATTTCCTCCATAGCTCGGGGGTCAGACATGGGATCATTCTCGCAGAAGAAGAACAGTGCCGGAGCGGTGAAGGGAGTGTTCCAAAAGGCATCGATGGCTGTGTTGTAGTAGTCCACCGTTTGGTGTCTGAACACGCTGAAGTAAAACAGGCTCAGTTGTTTCACCGCTGTCTCCCAACGAGGAAATACGGTCTTACCAAGACCTGGGCAGAGAGAAGAAAACCGCACTTTCATCATTTGCGCTTAAAATGTTTTGCCTGTGTGCATGCTGAATACTAATGAATTGAAGTTATAAAAATTGTGCTGAATCATGTTAATACTGACCTTTGGCCATCGTCTCCAGCGAGCCCACCACCAAGCTATCGTACACTTGGCCCTTGATCCTCTGCGTGAGCGTCTCGTATTTTTGCACGTCCTGGCAAACATGCACCAGCAGCTGAGAAAATGTGAAGCCGCCAATAGAGAAGGCATGGACAAGCAGGGGGCGGGAGTCAAAGGGTTCACTCAGGAGCAATTCCAGCAGCGTCCCTCCACGATCCAGACTCCAGCGAGGCCACAGGAAATCTTGAACCTTGAGCAAGACAAACAGAGACCTGTCATTTTCTTATCAGCCTTTGGTGATGACAAAAAGTCACTGGGCTGTTTAAAGATGGAATAACATCGCAGAATGCAGACGGACAATATCATAGCCCAACTAGGTGCCCCCGAACTTTCCCACCCAATCTTGAAACAATCTCTTTCCCATTATCTAGACCAGGGGTCACCAACATGGTGCCTTCAGGCACCAGGCAGCCCCCCAAGGACCACATGAGTAGCCCTCAGGTCTGTTCTAAAAATGAAAACTGAGTATTGATATTATCTGTTTCCCACCTTGTTAAGTCATTGTTGATAATTATTGTGAGAAATCATTAACGCAATCAGTGTCTTCACATAGATGAGTATCCATACTATCATTGATAATCATATATAACTAAAAGCAAACTGAGCAAATTTGTTATTTCAGAAGCGTGTATCAAACTAGTAGCCCTTTGTATGACTCAGTACCCCTGAAGTAGCTCAGTTTCAAAAAGGTTGGTGACCCCTGATCTAGTCAGTGCACCACTGCCGCCTTTATAAAAACAAACACACTAACCTCAGCTGGAAAGGATTATAAAGCGTCAGTGAGTTAACACTCCTTCATTTTGTTCAGTGTGGTCAACTCATTCTGCATTGAATAATAGCTGTAATCTGATTAGGGACAAAATGCAAGTGTCAGCAACTTAAGAGGAAATATGGATCAAGCAGGTAACACATGGTTTACTTATAGACCGATGACTATAACCTTGTGGATCAACACAATGTGTAAACATGTATTTACCGGCCAAAATGGCATCGACTGATAATGTTTTTACTTGTGATCAGGACAATATGTGGTCCTGGAGACATCTTCAGCAGAAGGAACTATCACAGAAGAAGTTTTGAGTGTGTTGGCAGGTGTTTGTCTGTTTGGACAGACTTTTTTCAGTGGGATAGCATCACAGCTGTCATGATGCAGTCATGAAGGTTTACAGGTAAGTAGCAGGCATGGTCCAAGCAATGGAGCTAGAACTGGGGAGGTACATGATAAGGAGACATTTTTACTCATGTGACTGTGCTGCAATGACAGGTCATGGGTCAGAACGTTGAACAGCTGATTTGATCCCATCACAAGACGGTCTCTTGTTCAACTCGTATTAACATATACATGTATTACTCAGCTCTGCCAAATGGGCTGGAAGCTGAATTTCCTTCTCCATAAAACCTCCATTTTCAAAGTCAAACTTTCTTAAAGGTTTGAAACCCACACTGTTGACAACCATGTTTACATCCATTACATCGCACCCTTTTTTTCTCCTTCCCCGTCTTTGTTCGCACATCATTGCATACTTTGGCTTGACGCCACCAGTCATCCATCACTGGAACCCACAGATGCCTTCCCACATGTCTGTCACTGCACGGCCAAGTTAAGAGCTGACTTTCCCTCAGGCTTGACATCAAGTTACACATAATCTACAGAGCAAAAACAATTTGAACCTTTGTACTACTGATCGTGAGGAATGCGTTATCTGCTGTTGTCAATGTATGCATGGGGGTCCGATTGAGGGTAGAAGTCTGTTGACACTAAGCACGAGTGTGAATGGCCTCAACAGAAAGGTCATATCTGAGCGAAGACATAAATACATCTCAGATGTGCTGCATGTGATATGACCAAAATAATATGCACGTATGTATGCATTTTAAAAACAAGACAAAACCACTGACCGTATTCAACATTATGCAAATATCTGGGTCACATCTTCACATTGTCCTTACCTCGGTCTCCACGACAAGCACATCGAAGCCAGTGCGGAAGTAGATTTCACAATACTTGGCCACAGCTTGGGGACGCGAACCCATCCAAGGCAACATCAGCATCAGAGGTCTGTGTTGCTCAGAGGTTGGGGTCTGAGACCGTGAGACTGGAGATGCCACCTCGTTGATGTAGAAAGTGACATTTTTACCGAGGCGGTGGGCAGTAACACCCAGGCTCAGGGCTGTCCTGCCCAGCATAGCAGCTGCTTTCAGGGCTCTTCAGTGGATTGGCTGGATTTGACAGGAGAGGCTGCAGAGGAAGAGAAAAAAAAAAAAAGAAGAAGAATGAAAGTGAGACAACTTGTCTTGGCTCACATGACTTATTCTTCTCACATGACAACCCCAAACACTGTGTGTGCCCTTGTTGTTGTGAGCTGGTAGAGTCATGTTAAGGTCATGCTAATTCATTATTACCCAACTCACTTGAGAAGCCAACCAAGTTAAAGAATTGGCAACGTGTTAAGATCACACATTTAACTCAAGCTAGCATACAGATATGTTAAGAAAAGCTATTAAACCTCACCGCAAACACGATATAATTCACGGTTATTTTTAATTTAACAGATTAACAAACTAAGAATTGTACTATTATTTAAATGTCTGTGACAAACAACACCGCCGACACAAGCTTCTACATTCACGTTCCGTCAAAGTTCAGCGTCAATTTAAAGGTTAGATGATAAACTTTTCATTCCTGCATCTAGTTTGAGCTCCGAACCTGATTTCAGTTGTGCGCCAGTGATGGTGTGAGAGTCAGACGGGCTCTTCAGCAGCACGTTGTTGTCGTTTTGTAAAGTTGAAGATTAATGAACCATTTCTGTGCCAACTGAGGCGGCGCCAGCCCCGATTCCAGGATATCGATTCATGAAGGCATCTTCCTCTTCGCCTTCTACATCCGCGTGTGTCCGCGGTCACGCGCACTGCTGCCCCCCTCTGGACATGAACGGTACTGCACGAGTACCAGTCGGACCGGTCCAGTGGGTTTGTGTCAATACCAGAATCGGACATACTTTCTTGCTTGCTTTACAGCTGTTGCCATTCAAAGTCAAGAGTATGCAGAACAATAATAAAATAAGATATAATAATAATAACAACAACAGCAGTAATAATAAACAGAACAACAGCAACAATAGAACAACAAAAGCAAAAAAAAAAAATGTAGACAAGAAATGTACTTTCTACCAGAATATATTATATACATATGTACAGAGTAACAAATAATGGTACAGTTGAAAATATATAGGTCATTGTTTATATCATATATATATGCAATGTTGGGCAAGTTACTTTCAAAATGCAACATATCACATATTACGTTTTACTTTCATTTTAAAGTAATCTATTATGTCACAATGTTATTGTCTGCGTAGAGTAATGTATTACTTACTACAATGCTTTTTAGTTACAAACTCCCAAATAAATTATATAGAAGGAAGATAGAGCATACATATTTTTAATGGCTTTGGATGGAGGGATGAGCAGGCAGACAAGGATCAAAGTGTGATGTATTATGAGATATGAAGAAAAACAGAAGAAGGAATGCATGGATGTATGTGATTCAAGAACGTAAGTTAAAGGCTGCATCATCAGGCTCATTTTATTCACATGGAGACTGAACAAAGAACTTGTAGGCTCAGCTATATCAAACACACACAGCCTCTATTGGTCTATATGGTCTTGTTGGTATACTTTATATATTTATAGTACATGTAGTACAGAAAAATGCACCATTTAAATCTTAGCAGTAGACAGTTGGATTCTAGTAAAGATGTGAATAAATATGTTGTGCTGAGCAACAGACATTGCTAATAAATGGGCTAATTAGCCTACTAACTAAATTATCAAAGGGCAAGAATAAAGTTGTTTAAGTGCCACAGTTGAACAGCTCCGTCCTACGTTCTCAAGGTTTGAGTGCTTCAGTATTTATAAGTGCATCAGAATAACAAATGTAGGCATCTACAAAGTTCAGGGTATTGTTTTGTATTACAAAGAGACTGATAAGTTCAGTGTCAGAATCAGAATCAGTGCTAGTATGTGTACAAGGAATGTGAGTCCAGTTTTTTATTTATTTTTTTATTTTTTGCTCTCATGGTAGGAGAAACAAGGGCCAATTGTATTATCTCAAATTGCACCAATCCGAAACAAGACAGAACTATGAAACCCTTTATGCACATGGTCAGTAATGATACTTCTCCGCTTGCCAAAGGGCAAACTCGTGTCTCCGACTGTTTTGGAGGTCTAAAAGTTTTAGTTTTAGGTTTTTGTCTGCAGTATTGTCCTCATCCTGTCTTAACATTTAACGTTCATGAATTTAAATCTATCTTGGCTCATCGACTAATCTGGTGAAACTGGACCAAACTCTAGACGTGCCCTGGGGTGATAGCTCCTCGCCTGCCACTGAACAAACCCAATGTCTCGTATGTGTCCGAGTTTTAAGTTTCTATATCTGTGTAATTATATGTTTAATGAGGACTAAACTGTTGCATTTAAACTGAGATCAATTGTTCCGTGGATATTAAATTGCTTTAACTAAATCTTGATTCTTGTAAGTTCAGTGTGGTTCTTTGAATCGTGTTGTTGTTTCGATGGCCCCCATATGTTGTTCATAAACTACTGACCTGCATGTTTTTAAAACCTGACATGTCCAGTCTTTTGCATACAGAATCAACGAAGAATTTCTGTGAATAACCCCCATATGAAGGCGAGGACTCTTGTTCTCAGTGTCTCTATGATCCTGGCAGCAGCCCTGTTATCTGAGACGTAGTATGCACCACACAACTATCTTATCCTTATCAGGGCCATGCCTTGTTATTAACCTCTCTGCTTGTGCAGCTTTGTTTCCGTATCGTGTCCTTACTGACCGTGTTCCCAGCTGGAGCCCAGTCCCTGCTGACTTTGTCTTGTTGGAGGATGACTTGTCTAAACAGAAACCAGTTGCCCGGTGAATTAGGACGGCTAGTGTGAGGCGGCAATAATTTGGCCGCGTCCCGCTCTGAGCTCATATGTTTGGCCTGTCATTGTTCCTTTCCAGTCCCTTTAGTTACGGCTGGGTTGGTGCTTTCCTGTGTCCTCATCAGACTGCGGGTTAACCACACCCCTCGGGAAGTTCCTATCTTCAGCACTGACTGATTGTGTAAATCATCAGGAAAAAAAAGCCTTCACAGTCTTTTAATCTTTGCTTTTGAGAATCTGAATTTCAATCACTTCAAAAGGCATCTTTTTTATCCTGCTGGCACAAGTTTGTGTACCTAAAAAATGAAATCTAGGAGCCATGTAGTAAACTGTTCTCTTTGTTGTTGGCTGTGATATTTGCTGTCACAGCCAAAATCATTTTTGGCATGCAGGACCAGCCTTTATGTCTTTGTGTGTTGTGCTAAATATATGTTTGAGAGATTTGTGTGGGATACATTTCATCCGTATTTATCGAAATTCTTTGGACAGAAGAAGAATCGATGTGCATTTGGCAGAATGCCTACGCGGCAATAATCTCTGTGCCCAGCTAATTCAGCATCGGTCAGTGAGAGTTTAAAGCAGATTCTTTCCGACCCTTACATCAGCCAGACAGAGAGAGCTCATAAGTGTGCTGTTCTTTAAACTTCCTGACTCTAAATGCATCCAAAGGTATGTGGATCAGTGTCTATTTTGGAACCATCCTTGGGAATTGAATTAGGCCACGAGGCTACTGGATTTCCCCCATTGGATAAAAAACAGCACATGTGAACAAGTCTAATAACACTGTAAAGAGGAGAAGAAAGAAGGTATCATGGCGCCATCAAAAAGAGATCATTAAAGGCTCTTGCCACAATAATTTGACATGGCATCAAGGTCACGAGTGGCAATTATGAACTTATGGTGAACAATTCTTTGTCAAAAATAGCATCAACTCGGTCCAGAGGTATGGTATACACGCGCACACAAATAACCACCATCATTCATTATGCATGTGTGCTATTCAAAGAGAATCTTCTGCTTCATTTACTGTTCCTGACATGTTTCAAAGTGAGTTGTTCGTGTGATGGTTGCTTTAAGAGGAAGGGCACAGCATCAGCTGTAAATTACACTCAAAGGCATTTATTGATCTGTAGACCTGGTTAGTTTAATGCAGGGTGCTGCACGCCTGCTGGTTGATGAGTGTGCTTTGGTCCTCATGACATATTTATGCTTTTTTTCTCCTTTTTCGCACAATTTTCTTTTCTTTTTCTCTTCTCTTCTCTTCTCTTCTCTTCTCTTCTCTTCTCTTCTCTTCTCTTCTCACACTCAATCACATTCAATGCATCACACAGACCAGAGGGATGTGTCAACAGTTACAGCAGTATGGTTCCTATGCAACTACAGCAGAGATGATACTGTGCTGTGTGGATGATGCGTCAGATGTAGCAGAGCAGGATTGTGCAAACAGTCCAACTCACTGTCAGGTCAGCGCAGCGGCAGAGTGTGGGACAACGGGGGTTGTCTCGAGGAGGTGGGGTCTGTCCCATGTGTCGACCGTCTGATGGAGAGAAGAGGGGCACAGCACAGTGAGCATGAGAGGACACAGAGTGCTACGCAGAGAGAGACTGCAGGCATGCAGCGACACAGAGCAGCATATATGTTTAAAGAAGCTGCAGCAGAGTGGGCTGCTGATGAGGTAAGAAGCTGAAACGAGACCGGCTACAAGATGAATGGATCTTTGCATACTGACGTTAGTACTGTGTGTGTGTGTGTGTGTGTGTGTGCGTGTGTGTGTGTGTGTGTGACAAGAGTTTATACGAGAAAGGGTGTGGGGTTTTCAAGGTGATGTTTTCATTTACCTCAGTGGTTTACCATATGCTGTTTTTGCATTTTAGTACTCACCCCACGTGCGTAGACATCCTAGCGATACTGATTGCATTTTGAATGTGATTCACCTCCCTTTTGTTTTCTCCAGGTGTGTCGGGCATGAGATCCCCAGAGACCTGAGGTTACAGATCTGCCAAACATGTGATTGGACAACACCCCTCGAAACATAGAGCATGTGACTTTGCACCGGAGTTTGTAGACCCTAGCCATGCTCTCTCTGTGGAATCTTTATCTTCTTCTCCCCCTCTCCTTGCCTCTCTCTCTTCACGTCATAGCATTTGACAGAGAGACTGTCAGGGAAACACAAGAGTCAGACTCTGACACACAGCCCCTAAAGAGACCTCATGGATCTGTCTTGGCAGCGGGGGGAACTGAGAATTTTGACCTCTTGGGGCTACCTTTAAGTTGGCCTTTGTCGTCATATGAGGAATCAGACAGCCGAGGTGTGATTGGGGAATACACAGATTTACAGGAGAGCACAGAGACATTTCCTAGTTATTCTGAGGAGAAGGGACTTATCATATCCAGAACCACAGGTGCAACAGAAGACGCCTCCTCCAAGGCAAGTGCACAACCTCAACCCACCCAAGAACAACAAACAAGGACTGTATCTTTCTTGCAATCAAAACAAACTGCAGAGAATGAGGCACCCTTCCCAGACTTGCAGGATGATACTACTGATAGCCGGTTACCTTTTCTTCTGTCTGGCTCGATTCCATCAGTCTGGGACTCCACTTCAGCACTGCCTGCTGGACCTGGGCCCAGTCCTGAGCGTACAACTCAACCAGTACCTACTGGCGGTTGGGGATGGACCACAGGCCCTTCTGTTGTCACACAGGAAAGGACACAGGTGCTGACTGTCCCAGCAAAAGAGACCAAAGGTGTATTGAGTGATATTACAGATCCGATTTTACATGGAGGAGCTGTCAGTATAGAAGAAAATAAAGGTAAGAGTCTTTCCTGGAATGAAATGAAATATTTAAATCATTTACTTAACCTGACACCAATTAAGAATTGGTGTGACCCCTGTCACATTTGGTCCATTGTGGTTGGCAGGAATTATAATGTTGCCCTCATTTAATCCTTAAAATAGATTCTATGTGTGACTGCAGTGTTTGTGTTATGTATTCTGCTGGCAGACGCAGTTGTTTTACATTCACAGAATGGTTTGCATCACTTCACTCCCCCAAAGCTTTCACTCTCCTTAAAAAAATTTCTCCTCTGCCACCCGCGCTCCCCTGTCATACTCACTCAATCCTTCAAAGAACAGATTCTCCCACTCATTCCTCCAGCATTCAGTTACACATAACACAACATTTAATTTACATTACAGCCGATGTTGATTGCCCGGATCCAAAGGTTACTGGATAATGTGGCGCACACCTGCACATGCAGTATTGGCTGTAAACACACACACAAACTAACACAAAATGGCACTCACTTGTCAAAGTAAATGATGTGTTGTGTACACAAGAAAGGGGGAGGGGGGTCTTTGACAGAACTGTGTGAAAAATCTCTCACTGTTTGTTTGTTCTTTCCGCATCGACAAAATCACTTCACTACTAATGGAGGACCAGAAATAGGACACATCCCATTTTAAACCAGTAGGTTCCCTGATCCTAGTGGCTCCATACAGCACATACTGAATGTAATTTCACTGGAGACATACTACATTATTTATTGGCTAAACAATCTCAGGCAAATACGAAAGTTAAATACTTCTGTAGATTCACATTGAATGCATGCAAAATTAATGACAGTGCAATACCTTTTGACTGTGCTTAATAATAGCAACGCAAAATGAGAGCAGCATTGAGGTCAATACTGGCTAATCAACACACACATCTCTCTCTCCTACACGTACACATACACACTATGTGCTCATGCTCCCGCTCTCTCTGTGACCCAGTTAGGCATTCCCAGTTACAAGCCTGCTCTGTTTTATTATGGATTAACTCCACACATGGCAGATTCTCCCCCGCTCTCCCTTTGACTATATAGACTGTGGATCTAATTTACTTTGGCCTGTGTGCATTAGTTAGACTATTATGCTGGTTCATCTAAATTGATGTCATTATAATCAAAATTACCAAATAATACGTAACTCGAGACCAAACACACAATATCAGGAGTACAGAGTCGAAATAGCAACAAAATTGGGCTGCATTATGGGCACAGCTGAGGCTTGAGCAAAATGCTAACATGTCTTGCTAACTTCTGCTCATGATGACAAGGCTACCATGCTTGTAATGCTTCGCATATTCAGCACCGGATTTCAGGATGTTAGCATAGTCTCTTTAACTTGAGGTTATGTCCGTATTTAATGTTCTACTTTTTGGCACTTTTTTGACACTATCCATAACTCTGTAATGTTTATTTTTTATTGTACTTGCTTTACAGATGACTCCAAAGATGATGACCTGCAGATCTCAAAGACCAGTAGCATATTCTCGCTTGATGGTAACAAAGCTACATCAGCCACAACTTGCAAAACATCAAACAACTCCTGGAGTCCCACCTACCCAGATGATCTTCCTCCCGATGAGTCCCCGCAGCCCTCTCTGCCTCTCAGCCCTGGCCTTTTCGTCCCTCTGTATTCAGACTGGAACTCTGCCCTCGCCACCTGGGGATTTGCATGGGAAGCACACATCTATGGCCTGGGGTCTGTCTTCACTGTATTTGGCCTAATCTCTGTGGTCTGCCTGTTAGGCCTACCTCTACGGTGTCCCCCAGGAATCCCATACCTCACCCTGCTGCACTTGTTCCTCCTAGCATTTGCAGGAATCCAAGCTTTTCGTTTGCTCTACGATGCTTACAATCATCAAGAACGTCTTCCCCCTTTGGGCTCTCTGCTTCTCTCTGAACTTCCCTTCCCCTGTCTGATCTCAGCCTTCTCCTTGGCCATCCTCCTCCTGTCCTTACGCCCAAGCATGCGTCTCTCGTTCCCACTTGCTAAGTCCACCTCATTTTCAGTCTTGCCTAGGCCTTGCCTGTTATTGTGTCTGTCCCTGTTGTACTGTGGAGTCTCTCTAGGGTGCGTTGGCATGCTCCAACTCTTCCACAACCTGCCAACTGTGATCCTGCTATTCCCTCAGGGTGTGTTTGTATGTCTCACTATCTTACTTTCATGCTCCTACCTCATCTTTTTCTGCTTAATTCAAGTCGACACAAAACACATCTACAGGCTGAATGACAATGGAGAGAGTGGAGGATCTCCTGAAGTGATGCGACCCACAAGTTGCCCCTTTGCCAAACTGGAGGACTGGGGTAGGGCAGCAGGAGCTGGAGTAGGGGCCTCTTTTTGTTTGTTAGGGTGTGGAGGCCTCCAGCTTTATGGGATACTGCATGCTCTTGGTTTGGGTGGGGTTGATGGCTATGGGTTCCAGCCTTGGCCCTGGTGGGGCTACCAGGTAGGCTGCAGGATCTGTGAGATTGGGGTGTGTCTAGGTTTGTCTCTCATTGGCACACATCCTCTTTTCTGTCACAACAACTCCTCCATCAAAACGATAAGTCATCCTCGGCCAGGATCTTGGTCGCGCCTCTCCTGCGGCTCCCCTTCACGAGGGTTTACCCTGCCCTCTCAAACAGGTGCCAATTCCCCTGTCCTCTCCTCTCACGATTCCTGGTCCCAGAATAAGCAGGAAAAGCTGGTGGTCTGTGATGTCATCAGTAAGGGACAGTCAGAGGCACTTCCTCTTTTCTCAATAGTGGATCCTCCTGGAAATGGGCTAGACTGCGTCTCCAAGTCCAGCCAAAGTCGGATCACTTTACTACCTCTACCTTCACCTCCAAGCCCACCTTGCCAGCCTAAAAATGCAGTTGAGTCTCAGCCATCGTCATTGGATAGCTTACGACTAGAGACTGATTCTACTGTGGACCTGCGACCCCCATCTCCAATAAACTTGTCCCGCAGCATTGACCAGGCTCTGTTCAATGAATCCCTGTTCTCTCACAGTATCTTTGGTTTGCCAAGGTTATTCCATGCTTCCTCCAGTCACTCTTTGAGCTCTCCTAGCCATGGTATGTCAAAGCAAGGGCCTAGCTCTGTGCAAAATGCCCTATACCGTACCTCTTCCTGTGGAGATGTGGATCAAGACAACACCCTGTCCGGTTCAAGACCTTCCCATCCACATGTCTCTTTGACGTCTCACAACAATCCACCAATGTCACCACAGCAATGGGATTGGAAAGGGAGTGTCTCTGGCTCAACCCAGGGTCTGTGCAGCATTCCCAAGGAGACCGGACACCTGCGCTCACAGTCCTGGGCCAACAGAGGTCACAACTTTGCCCAGAGTAGCCACCCACGAGCAATACCACACCTTTCTTACCACAGGCGTTACCGGACCCTGAGCTTGGCTTCCCCGGGGAGTCAAGGATCTGGCCGACTGGCAGGGACTAAACACCTGAGTGAAAGCAAGCAGCTGGAATGGGATCTGGCCGTACAGGCAGAGTTTGTCAACGTGTGCAAACAAATTGATGCTCTGAGTGTTTGCAGTGACACAATTGATTTATAGAAAGCTGTAAAAGTCCAGTTGTGATTGGAACGTACATCATACTGTACAGAAATAGCAGACTCTGATTAGGTTAGATGGAGGAATTCAATTATACATTATTAAAGTTATACAATGGAAAATAATTACCTGAACCAATGAAAGGGGAATGGACATCATTGAGACAATATGTAGACCAGACCTATTTTGTATAAATACTGTACTGTTGATATTTTATACAACCCTGATTCCAAAAAACTTGGAAGGCTGTGTAAGATGTAAATACATCAGGAAACTGTTTGTAATATCTTAATATCATTTATACAGCAGTGTGTTTCACATAATGGTGAACCTCACCCAGTCATCTCTTGAGAACAACTGAGACTTTTGAGGAGGCCCCTTTTACACCCAGTCATGATACTATCACTTGTTTTGTTTTTTTTATGAGGCAAAACATTAAATAAATTGTCTTTGTACTGTTTTCAGTTTTAAGAAAAATGTCACCAAGGCTTAGCAAATAATTGCATACTATTTTTTTTTGTTTTACACAGCATACCAACTTTTCTGGAATCAGGGTTGACCATGCAACACTTGATTTTGAAGGCTGGTATCATCACACTGTTTTAGCAACTTCAAGAAGCTCTTCTCTTTGCAGCCGTATTTTTAAAACATTTTTGAAGTGTTCTAATGTAATTTCTAATTCCAGTTAGACATTCGTGAATTTAGAAATCAAATGTCTATTAGAGCCTGAATGCTATCAAGAAGTTACTTTAAGACAGAGTTTTAATATTTGTATAGGGGACATGTCTAGATGTTTTTTTTTATATATATTTGAAGCTATCCTGCAGAGATAAATATGAAGAGTATATAAGAGGAATATAAAGGAGAGCCCTCTTCAAGTGGGCAACCAGTATGTTTCATTTTACATTGTTTATGTACTGTTGTGGTTCGGACCTCTTCCCCATTATAGACATGATTTATTTACAGTGATAAACAACATGAGGATTCAGTAAAATCAGATTCATCAGAAAGAGCTCAAACTTGAAATCTGTGATGTTAAAGTAACGTTATGGAAGTCATAATGTAAAAAAAACAAAAAAAGGCACCAGCTGTATGATGTGGGGCACCAGCATGCAGAGAGAGCACTGGAGAGGCAACCTAAAGGGCACATTTTCAAGTTTTGTCTTCATTAGGGGCATCCAAGAGGGCACGTTTCCAGCTTTTCTTCAAACATGGGGTGTGTGTCATATATGCACAGAATGAGTTGATATTGAAGTGGATAAATTCTGAATATACTGCCCTCTAGTGGTAATGAAGAAACTCACTCTCACTTGTGATGAGAAAAATCGCCTACACAGAAGTCAAGATGATGGTGACACATTTCCCCTTCATGTATTTCTATATGTCAAAAAAGTTAAACAGTACCAAAATGTGCTTGTCAAAATTACCTTTATTCAACACTATTTACAATAAATATAATTTTGAATTCCTTAGGGTCGGTGACAGAACAAGACATTTATTTTCTGTATTTTCTGTCACCAGCAAGTAAGAACAACTGTCAGCCAGCACAAAAGCTCATATAATTGGATGCAAGTTAAACATAATACCAGAAACCTTGAGTATCTCCCACAAAAAATAAGCAATCACATTCAAAAAACTGGCAAATCAAGTTTACATCAATTCTATGAAGAAAGACATCTATCTTGGGCATTTGGTTTGTTACTACACTACTCCACTGACTCCATAGCTCTATTTCATTGACCATTTATTTATTTCTTTTAAATACTGAGTCTAAAAAAACAACTATTTATTAAACATGTATTATGTACAGATAATAGCCATGTAATTAATAATGCTTTTTGCAAAATGAGATTATGGAAGACCACAACATGTCAAGCCAATGTGACTCAAACTCATTTTGTATCATTAATATAAACACGGGGCTGTATGTATTTATAAAACTCGGACCGGTGTCACTCATGTCTTGTTATCCAGTATTTTGAACAGAGGAAAATCCAGAGTGAGATTGCAGATGATTGCTCCTTTAAGGCGCTCCTTGCTACAAATGTATGTATGTATGTGATTTAAGGCTGATGCTAAACTTTGGTCCCTTCTGCAGCAGTGCAGCACATTCAGAGAGCTCATTACACGCAGGGCGATCAGAGCAGGTCATCCACCCTGTTCAAGCAAAATTTTCACCCGTCAGAGGAATTAAATTGAATTTGTTCAAAGGTGCAATGTGTAAGAAAATGTGTTTAAAACATTCCAAAATGAACTCAGATTACCATCAGAATGTGAAGAAACCACAGGTTTGACATTATGTCAAAGATGTCTCTGTGCTATGTTGAAGAGATATGTACTGAAGGTAGCATGCTAACCAAACCTGAACACCTCTTTGTCCCAGCAGTCCAAAGCTCCTGTGCTTGCATTATAAATACTGACACTCCATTGGTCTTCCGGCTAGCTGCACGGAAAACTGAGCTACCAAGCTAGCAGTAGCTACAGTCATGGATGTTTAAAAAAAAAAAAAAAAAAGAAAATCTGGTTAGCATCAGTTAGATCAGTTAGCAGGGGCTCTGGTGATATGCTGCCCCTGTCTGTTGGGATGAATTCAAGGTGGCCAATTTTTACATATTGCACCTTTAAACAAAATCTAATCAGTGCAGTAAGAAGATAATGAGAATATTATTTTACTATTTGTACCATGCTGTGTGTTTACAGTTCCTGGCTCGGTTAGCTTGATACACAAGGTTGCTGGCTAGAAAATGTGACCATACATATAATACAAGGTTATATACGTGTCTGAATTCTGTTTTTATTATCAGCAGAGAGCTAAATTAAAGCTATTTAACTTTCATGTTTCTTTCCTCTTTTTAAACATTTAAAAAAAAAATGCCAGAAAGATGCTGCTGTTTATTTTGTTACGTGTCTTTTACTCTGTGAATAAAGTGATTTCTTGTAAAAATAAATAATTAATGTTTTGGATGTTGTGCACTATTTTGTACCAGGGTGCAACACAGCAATGATAAGCTTTTTCCAAAAGTAGGCGATGACATGTTTTCTCATTGAAAGGGATCAGCAGAATGGTTAATTACATTATCCCTGTTACACCCTGGACACAGTTGGAGAAAGACCGAGAGTTCACGTAACAGACTCGACTACGCATGACCTCCTTGGCTCTCCTTTGAACTTCAGACTCCGATTAAAGTGCCTGATCTATCTTCAAGGGAGTCAGAGAAGGGACAGGCAAGAATAAGAAGGTGTGGCTGTTGTCCTACAAAGACAGCTCTCTGTGTGTGGTAAGATCACATGCGGCTGGTGCATCTGCTCATAGCTGCTGGTGCCGGGACGCTGGGTCCTGATCGGGGGTTCCCTCTCCCTCCCGCCTCAGTAAAGCCGCTTTTCGTAACTACACATGTGAAAGAAAAAAAGATGCATGTAAGCCTGGGATTTGATTGCGTATCACCGCTATAAAAACAAACAATCCTGGATGGAGATGAACGAATGAAAGGAAAAGATGGAGGTGTGATAACAACATGGATGTACTTACATGGCACAAAAGAATATCTAATGTGATAGCATGGGTAAGAAAAGAAGAAGAGAGAAGACAATTTTGATGCTGCTAACAACAGGTGAAATTCCATTCTATTTGACAGTAAAGTGTTTGTGAACACAAGTGAAGCTTGGAGGCTTATTATCACAAAGTGTCATAAAGTAAACACATTCGGAGAGCAGAAAGGATAATACAGAAAGAGGCTGCAGAGGAGAGTGGCAGATCAGAGACCGGGATTCAGGGGTCAGACTTACGAGTGGAGGCCGTGGACTCCTCCCTCCATCTGAGCAGACATGGTTCTTTTCTCAAACTTCAGCTCTCCAGAGTACATCATCGACCTGGTGCAAAGACACACAGCTCATGCTAGACGAAAGCTCTGAGACAATAAAAAATCTAAACACGTAAAACACACACACACAGTGTCACACTCACCGCAAAATAGACAAACTCTTGGCTCCAATGTCCTGACAGCCGTGTTGGATGCCAGCGATGAGGTAAGGAACAAACTTATGGATGGAGCCTTTGTCTTGTACTGATCCTGAAACACCTTGAGCAACTTTCACCTTGTCCCCCTCACTAGACGCAAATTCACACACAGTAGGAGATGAATATGTCAATATGACGTGTGACATGTTTTAGAGAAGAAGTGTTTATACAGCCTCTCGCCGAGATATGCTAGCTAAAAACATTTCTGCAAAGCACAGATACGTCTAGTGTGATATGTGTCGCTAACGCTGCATACCATGTTTACATCATATCCTTGTTAGCCACCTTTTCACATCAGGAAGTGGAGGGGAATGGGTGGGTATATTTTTAAGGACACCTGGGGCTATTTGCATCTGTCATGTCACTCCAAATGTTGGCATTATTAAAGGAGACCTGTGGATAATTCCAGTGGTGTATGTGGTGACCAAAACCAGCTATTTTAAAGGAAAGTTATAGCATCTCCATCCAACCCAAACAGATGTTAAGTTGTAACCTAAAGAAACGTTCAGTTTTGACTTTGTTGCTGTAACCCCACTCCCATACCTGAAGTAGCGTTTTTGACTGTTATTTTTCTCCATTGCATCCAAGGAGCCCATTCCTCTGTACTTTTTCAGACGCACGCCATCTGAAAAGAAATATTCCCCTGGAGCCTCAGTGGTTGCTGCTAGCAACGACCCCATCATCACTGAGGGCAGAAATATGAGAAAACAAGAAGTAAGATGAAGTGATTGTGAATGAAAACAGGGGAAGGCCAAAAAGCCTACAACAATTAAGCAAGAAAAGTTTTTTTTTTAAAAACCCTGCTCTTCTCTTAAAAAGTAGTGAAAACACAGTAAAATGATTAGAATATTCCATCAGAAGCCATGCACCACTAATTAATAACCAGTCTTCTCTGATTGGTCAGCTCACACATGCCTGAGCCAGCACTGCTAACAACAACAGAACAGCTGTGTTAAATCAAGCTTTAATTTCCAAACTGGCTGCTCGGCATAAATCATGCAAAAGTGTGCAACATACACGTGATGTCACAGAATTAAAGGCGAGACTACTGATGAGGCGTTTCAGGAGCAGTGTTTTCTGTGGGAGAGAGGAGCTTCTGTTGGTGCAGACTTTGACCTTTTTAACTTTCAAGATCTTTTACATCCACAAGAACTTACACTAAACACTGAAGTAAAGTAGAAAAAAAAACACATAAAATAGGTCTCCTTTAAAACTAAGACCTGAGGAAACAAGATGATTTTTGCCATTTTCTACCCGTAGATGCCCCCAGGGCCAGAGCCTTCACCACATGTCCAACAGTCTGAATGCCTCCGTCAGCGATTACAGGCACTCCAAAACGTCGGGCATACTCTGCAACCTTGTACACCGATGTACCTTGGGGCCGTCCACATGCCATCACTGAGGAATGAGAGCATTATAAGGTGTGCTGGCAGTTAATACACCCAATACCGCTGAGATTAACTCATTAATACGTTCCCTGGTTTAGCTTAATGACATTTAAAATAATTTCCTGTCTATTTAATCTTATCTTTGGCTGGTTTACAGCGCTGAACTATTTATCGTACCTTCCTGGGTGATACAGATGGAGCCGCAGCCCATACCAACCCTCAGGGCATCCACGCCAGCGTCTATGAGGTTTTTAGCCTGAGCAGCTGTCACCACTAGAGAGAGACAGACGCACAGAAAAGCAGCTCAGTGTGGGAGACGGGATGCTGGCAGTTTTCACAGCACAAACGCAGGGGAAGGCTCTGAGACAAGACGAAAGCTTACCATTTCCTCCAACTACCTGTAGTTCAGGGTATTTCTGTTTGATGTAGTGTATCATGTTGATTTGATACACTGAATTTCCCTGAGAGGAATCCTGGAAACAAAAAAAGAGAGAGAGAAGTAGTTTCAACTGATGAAGATGAAGTTAAATTCAAAAACAATGTACATCATTCAGAACAGTTCCCATTCCTTCCAGTATCAACATGCTGATGATTATCTGACTGAAAAGTGCCGTGACATTAAGAAACCAAAGTCAACAGTCAAATCCTACCAGGACGACCACGTCCACCCCGGCCTGCATGAGGAGGTCCAGTCTGTATTTGTCGTCCTCCCTCGTACCAATAGCAGCTCCGCACAGCAGCTGTTTGCGGGAGTCCTTGGAGGCCAGAGGATAGTCTCTGTTCTTCTTCAGGTCAGTCCTCGCGATGATGGCGACCAGCTCGTCACTGTCGTTCACTATGGGGAGCTTGCCTAGGGAGAATCAGAGTGTCAAGTGAGTGTCAAACTGTGCATCTGGTTCCGAGTGCCGGTGACTTTTCTCCACAGCAGCGTGACCTCCTTCGCAGATTTACCTTTTTTGCTACGTTGTAGAATATCATTTGCTTCTTTTAGTGTGACCCCAGCGGGTGCGACGACCAAATCTTCCCTTTTGGTCATTGCCTGAATGAAAAAAGAGGTCACATTGATTCAGACCCTAAAGTACATGCAGTATATATCAATATGTCACTGTTCTCATATACACACAACACCCACCTCCTCCAGCGGTCTGTCATGGTCCTTCTCAGACAGGAAGTCTATGTCTCTGGAGGTGACTATGCCCACCAGCTTGCTGTCCATCTTGCCGGTCTCTGTAACAGGGATGCCAGAGAAACCATGGCGTATCTTCGCCTCTAACACGTCCCCCACTGTGTGCCGTGGACTCATTACCACCGGGTCTGTGATGAAGCCCTGCTCAAATTTCTGGTGAGAAGAGAAATTAAGAGTTATTAAACATTCAGTGGCTATTATTCTGAGGAGTGTCGCAGTTGTCTTTCTCAGTCTATTGCAAGTTCATCACCTTGTTGTCCATCTTACCTTGACTTTGCGCACCTCGTTGGCCTGGAACTCAGCTGTACAGTTATGATGAATTATTCCGATCCCACCCATCAACTGAAACCAGCCAATCAGAGAGGAGAAATTACTTAAAACACCCCCCAAAAAGAAACTGTTCTGGCGAAAACGACATGGTGGAGCAAGGTGACAATTAGCTCAGCTGTTAGATATGGTGGGCATGTACGGGCTTGTGCAGAGCCTGTACTCACTGCCATTGCGATGGCCATGGACGATTCTGTGACTGTATCCATGGGAGATGAAATAAGAGGTGTCTTCAGGGTTATCTTCCTTGTTAGTGCAGAGGTTAGATCCTGAAAGAGGTTATGCATTTGGGAACAAAAACGTCACCCTATGCAACACTGATAAACATGTAAAGCAAAGTACACTTAATATAATCTGAAACATGGTCTGCACTGGAAAAAAAAACCCACAAAAATAAGTTTATTAAAAAGATTGATGAAAGGGTTTTCTTGCTTGAAATAAGTAAATAAATGATGATCTGATAATTTTTGTAGTATAGATCAACATTTTACTACCTTTAAAGCAACACATTTGTTAAAAAAAAAACAAAAGTGTTAGATTTTGATTTTATTTTGCATTGTACTGAGCCTATGATAAAAAAAAACACAGTTTGGGAGCATAAGAGTCTGACTTGCTGAGTTGGATGAGGCAGGTGTGTGTGTCTCTGTTTTGAACACCTGCTATCAAGCGATAAACCACGTGACCCAGGCATGAAATTAATTTACTGTCCCAGCAGAGCTTGCAGACACGAAAACAAAGCAAGCCAAATAAACAAGTGCGTGCTTCGAGGAACATAAAATAGCTTGTGAATTGTTGTCAGCATATTAGAAAAAATAACATTTGTGGTGTTAACATAAACAGAAAAACAACAAAAAACAAAATAGAGAAGACATATTATTCCCACCCTCAGACAAATGTTCCGGTTTATGTTTATCCACGGACAAGATTCTCTGTGCTGTCACCTCTGAATAAGTGTGCACCAGGGAGCAGTGTGCAGTGTGTGGCCTGCACGGTGTGATGATACTCACCACCTCATCAGAAGTAAAGTCTATGAAACCAGGGAGGATCAAAAAGTCACTGAGAGGAGAAGAACAGAACAGAGACGTTTGGTCAGAGATAGAGGAACATGAGTACGTCTTGCTCTGGAACTGAAAAAATATTAGGTAAATAAAAATGATATTGCTTGTAACAATCATCAACCTAAATGAGGATAGCGTAGCTTTAGTCCTCTGTGTGTGTGTGTGTGTGTGTGTGTGTGTGTGTGTGTGTGTGTGTGTGTGCAGCACGTATCCATTTCTACAAAGCAGCAGCTTTTTAACTTCGCTGACAGCACGCAGACATAATCTGTCAGCCTCAGCCACCGAAACGTTCTGTATTTATCCTCTGCACAATAATAAACCCCTGCATATAGCCTCCATTAAGGAAACTACACTGACACCCATTAACACACTGATATGTGCGCGCGCACACACACACACACACACATACACTGCTTTTAATGTCTGTGACACCACTCAAAGTCATCCTCAAAAGTAGTATTACTCATTATAATCCTCCATATTAAACCCAAGCAGATGTGTCATCACTGATATTACTAAACATTCCATGGAAGACATTGCGTAACTCTAATTTTTTTTTTTTTTTTTGTATGTGCCCATGCATACAAGCATACAGTGTGTGCACATGCATTTGTGTCAGTGCACAATGCCATGCAGGGGGCTGTAAAATGTGTCAGTATGTGTATCTGTCTTTTTCTTACTTGTATGTCAGTCCATCGCCAATTGAAAAGAGCTGCTGTGCCGTTAACCCATCTTCAGGAACATAACCTGTGCCTCCACTGATCAGATAGTCGGCCATGCTGAAATGTAGGAAAACACACAGAGGTCCGAACACTTGGTGAAAAATATGGCAACAAATAGGTTACACATTGTTATCGTGTGCCCTAACTTCATATCTGTGATATGACACTAGAATGGACAATAGTTCTCTTTAGATTGACTATCTTAACAAAAATCCCCAGGGTGTATAAATTTGTCGTCACTAAAATTACTAAATGAGTCAGCCATTTATTTCTGGAGGTATTTATCTCTTGTGCAAAACATGCATGGACTTTTGCTCCTCTCTCTTCTGACCTCTGTTTCTAACACTCTAAGATCCTATTACAAATGTTGGATCGAGACAGGAAATGCAAAGAAAAGGAGCCCGTCCTTGTCTATGGAGACTGACGGCACAGTAGGTAAGAGGATTTGGTTGGCTGCCCGGTTAACTGATAAATGGGCTTGTAAAAGTGCACAGCCACTGCTACTAGAAAGTGAAAACATCTCAGTGGCTGCTGGAGATGTTTACATGTTAATCAGGTCTCACGCAGTCACTTCTACGTGACCTCGCAGTGTATGCAGTTTCAGACTGAGACTGACCTCTCTGGTTCATATCCAGCTTGGATACGTGTTGCGCTGTACCGCTGGGCTGCAGTCTCGTGTCCATGTCCATGTGGCATCGGGTGGACATAGGCCCCGTAGGGGTGAGGTTGATCCCCATCCCTGTTTGAGATGCGTGGACGCGCTGGTTCCATGTCCCCTACAATCCTGCGGTAGTCGATTTGATAAGTGTCCCTCTCTCCTTCTCCAAACCGGTCATAAGCATGACCTTCCATCTCTAGGAAATCCAGGGCGACGATGTCCACAGGGCCCCACCACCACTCACACACACTCTTCAAGCACTTCTGACTTGTTTCATACACACATACAAAAGTCACAGCAGCAGCTTCCGGCAGACACGCTGTTCAATTATAAGCATTCATAAACACCCACAATGCTTTGAGTGCATGCTCACACAAACACCTCTCAGACACACCTGACATGGGAGGAAGCTGTCTTGCCATCTGTTTTGTGGCCGGCGCAGCAGTGAGAACCAAAATGGCCGGAAATACATATATTCACGTTTCAAAAGAATCAGAAGCAGCAGCGGCAACAAAAGTCCTTCAAAACAATGTTGTTTGCCAGGAAAAAAGTTTGTATTCCACGTTATCAGCTCTCATCCTTGGAGTTCGAGGCCATTAAGGCCCTCAGACAGGTGGCACAGAGTTTCCAGCTAACCTGTTGATGAAGTTGATTACACCTGTAAGTTCCCTTGCTGGAGGCACGAGCCGTCGCTGGGGCGATGGAGAGCCAGGTCTTGCTTAGGTGGCAGAGATTCGTCACCCCTGGAGGCCCAGAGCAGAGCGCTGCCTAGTTAGCTGTGGAGCTTCTCTCTCCCTTCCGTTCTCCCGATGCCTGCTGAGCTTAACTCTGTTTCTGACAGTAGCAGACGTCACTCTCCCACAAAGAGGATTGGAAGCATTAATGCAGGATGGGGTGGGGTGAGATGGGTGTGTGTAGGGTGGAGTGAGGCAGTAGGACTGAGGAAGGGAAGGCTGGGTCAAGATGACACTCGAACACACTTTCCCCCCTCGGAGGATTACCATGGTGTAGAGGTGCGTGTGTGTGTGTGTTTTTCGCAGAGCTCAAGGAGACGGAGCTGTGAATGAGACACACAGGTCAAATCCCAGAATACTGTTAGGCTGCAAGCTTGGCTCCAGAGAGACGAGAGGGAGACGTGTGTCCATGTGTGTGGAGGAAGAACATTGAAGGGCAACATGTTGTAACTGATTGTTCGTAATAAAAGCTAGGAATGTTTTTTTAGCCAAAGACACCTGTGCATGTTATCTTTTGTCATAGTATTGTAATAAAACAGGCTTCTCAAGACTCACATTTGGAGAATACTGTTAGTAAAGGCGAGGCTGTAACCATGGAGTCGCTATGGGGGGGAAAAAAATTTTGAAAACTGATTTCCTGCCATTCTTAAGTGAAATATATAAACATTCACAAACTCGTGGGAAACGTTTCATTATTTTTACCACAATGTCTTATAGTGCATTGAATTACATGGCTCTATTTTATTTTGTTACATTCGGTCTTAATTATGATTACGGGCCTTTAATGTGATCTTTTTTTTTTTTTTTCAGTTTGTTGGGTCTTCACACAAGTCTTTTTACAAATGTATTCTGTTTTGTTTTTCATAATCAGATCACTGTTTGGAACATGGCTTCGGTGTGACAGTAACAAACGGCAAATCTGTACATTAAACTCAGACAGAAGAGTAATTTGTTGCCTGGGATGCCCTCGACACCATCATCTGCAGGTGACTGACTGACTGCTTGTGACAGTTACTGAGGAATTGAACCAGAAAAGCCTCTTACCCGCTCTCTCTCTCTCTCTCTCTCTCTCTCTCTCTCTCTCTCTCTCTCAGTCACTGGAGGAAATCAGCAGCGACCCCTCCCCCCTCCTCCCCCCTTTCACAATATCAACAATGGTACACATGCCGGGTGCTGATAATTAAGATTACACACCATGTTACTTTGTACTGACTCTAAAAAGAAGACAAGGTTAAGAGGAGACAGGAAAAAAAATGTTTATTAAAAATACATCAGAAATGTTCATTGACAAATATGCATATATACAAATGACTAAAATATAGTCATTTCTTCAGATGAGATGAGTGTGATAACATCCAGGGAGGCTACTGTTGCTTCAGAATCCACCTGGGGGGGAAAGAAAGAAATTCAAATTTAAAACTTGAAAATTTAAAGGACTCGTAGATTAATTGAACATGTTAATCTTAGATCTTACCGAGGTCCTCCACTAGTGGCTGATAATTTCTTTTGAGGGCGTCATAGAAGGCTGCCTTAACCTTCTTCCCCCCTGAATGTAATACGCTCCTGTAAAGCAGTCTCATTTGGTCCTGCTTTGTCTCTTTGGTTGCAATATTATCGTAGGTTTCAGGGTTGACCATGTTGCCAAGCTCCTCTGCTATCTTCATGACAAGTTTAATTTTTTGAATTAAGGTTGCCATATTGTCATCGACAAACTTTTCTGTTTGAAAAAAAAAAAATGTAGAGAAAGCATAATGCAATTAATAAAGTGACTCTTCAGAAAATTCCATATCATGCTCATTTGAGTGCCTTTTGATAACATTACAGGTAGAATCAGTACAGTGACGAAAAAATACTCACCTTTCTCTTCATCAGTCATGTGTTTAGCAGAAGAACGGAATACATCCTGATGGAAGAAGGGATACAAAGAGTCATACAAAATAATTAGAATGAAACAATATGTCCCTGAGGTCTCGCTTTGCTTGCTGTTTTTTTATTTCTGTGGTTGCATCTCAAGTCTGACCATATGCTTTATTACTTTTTAGACCTTATCGTATCATATCAATAAAACTAGCAGATTAAAGAAAACTAGTTAAGTTGTTGCCAGCTTCCTGTGAGGCAAACATGTACTTGGCATACCTGTGTTGGAGGATGGCGAGTTACTGGACTTGGCATGTCCACCTCATCGATTGGCATTGACCGTTCTGAAAGAGGAGAAAGAAGCGTCACGTTTTGCTGTGGAGAGTAAGGAATAATTTAATACAAAAATGAACATGTGAAAATAGTCTACTGTGGCAGCACCAAACTACAAAAATCCACATTATGCATTGTATTGCTTTAAAGTCACCTGACCCACTAACAGCAGGACTGAAGGATCTACCTGGTGCCTGAGGAGGAGGACGAGGGTTTGAAATGCTTGTCTCTGAATGATGATTACCGTTTGGTGAGTCCTACGGTAACACAGGAAGACAATTTGAACACATCAGAGAAAATAAGAGAAATCAAGAAGAATGAAATCATGAACAATAATTATTGAGCATTATATTTGATTTTCTGAAATGAGGTGTGTGAGTTGTACCAGTCTTTCCAAGACTTGATCGACCGCAACATGAATTGCCCTCTTGTGCTTTGAGAACACTTGCTCAGTTTCTTTAAGGCACTCTGAAATAGAAGCCATGTATTTTTTAAAACACATTGTGTAAATGTGGTTTGTGCATATTACAATGAACATGAATGAATAGAGGCTTCACAAAGAATGCAGGTATCATAAGTGCCATGCTCCTACACAAAAGGCTACTATAGTCATTTAATTTAAGCACACACAACCATTTAAAGGTTTGAAATCATCTGCCATAACAGCTTCATTCAGTACAGCCAGATGGCTGAGAGGACTGCTGTATACATGTGAATGTTCTTTCATTCTTTTAGGTTGTACAAAGCCCTCTTTACAAATGGATGTTATTTAGTCTGTGGGGTTTGGTGGAAAATAATGTTTTATACACGGAGAATAAACACTCTGCAGTGGTTTATCCAGGACGACCACTTGAAGGGAAGAAGGTGTAAAATACAAAGTTAATTTATTTAGCTTTTTTGTTTGAGTTGCTTGATGTCACAGAAAGGGAAAAATATTCATAAAAATAAAAAAATATACATAATCACCAGTCAATGGTGAAGCTTAGCATCAAAATCTGTGCAGATTTAAATGGGAACAGATTTAAGTGTGGATAATAATAACTGTAACAGGCGTGTTGCCTTAGCAAAACTCTTCTTACTTCAAAACATAAACAGAAGTTCTGTTGAGGTGCCATTAAAATATCAGCTGGAGATGCCACAGTCTGACAAATCACAGCACAGAGTGCGACGAGCCAAAACAAAACTGTCTTCCAAATTATTTAAAGCTCAGCTGCCCAGTTGTGGTTCAGTTATGATCAGTTGTGAGTTTGGGTTTTTTCTCAACTGGAAAACAATAACAAAACGTAAAATGGATGTAAAACACTATTTTCCATTGTCATTTAAAAAAGTGGGGGAATCAGCTAAATGGAAGTTTGAAAAAGTTTTGGAAGTTTTGCTTTTGGTCTCAAAACTTTCGTTAAATTTTAAATGGTTAATTTGGTGTGATTTATTTTACATTTCATGAGTAAAAATATCAATTATTGTATGAAAGAAGAAAAAAGATTGCAAACTTTTGAATGGTACCGTACACCTCCGACTAGAAAATATTCCTATATGGCAGCACTGTACATTTACTGTAAATTACTATAACAAATACATACTGTTGAATGGAGGCCTCTTGTCAGGATTCGCATCCCAGCATCTCTTCATGAGGTCAACCAGCTCTTTCAACCCCTCCACCTCCATCTTTTCAAGGTCTTCACTGGGAGGTCTGTCTCCCAAAGGGATCTTCAACTCCACAAGACAGTTAGTAGCCGCTACGGTACATACAGTGATACAATGCTGACATGCATCAAAATATACAAACACAACTGCCTGTGTGTACATATGTGTATAATGTATATACAGTATCCAATTCACCAGGTAACATTCTTAGCTTAGTTGAAAAATGATCTATTATGAGGAAAATAATAAATAGGAGATCAAACAAACAAAACAGAAACATAGATGGTGGGATGTGATATCTGTGAATGATAAATTGGAGTAACAAAAACATCCATGCTGAAGGATGGTGGGATAATGAAATCCCCTATACATACCTGGATAGGGCTCTTTACCAGTTACAATAGACCAGAGCAGGATACCGTAGCTGATTAAGATAGAGAAAGAGATACAATTTAAATTAAAATGTTAAGGATTTATCATACAGTAGTATTTATATCGATAATTATTCTTCTTATACCGGTAACCTGTATACCTGTATATGTCAAAAGCACGGACAGGCTGATATGAAGCATTAAAAGCCTCAGGAGGCATGTACTTGTATGTGCCTCCGGCCTCTCCTGTCTTCTCTCTGCTGCTGGCCACAGCACTGGTGGAAACCCTGGACAGACCAAAGTCTGCTAGCTACAGTGTAAGCGGGAAAACATCACATTTAGCAAACAACAAGTTCAGCTGTATAAATGAAAACGTAAGAGTTACGGTTACCCTGGCGTCGAGAGATTCACTCAGCAGTACGTTGCTTGGCTTCAGGTCTTGGTGCACAAGCTTCTCTGCATGGAGGAAGTTCATGCCTGCAGCCACTTGATGAGCCAGGCGGAAGGCCAGGGGCCATGGTGGAGGGCCCGACAGGACCTCCTGCAGGGACTCAACAGACCCCCATCTCATGTACTCCATCACTATTCCACATTGGTTTTCACCTGGTCTGCTGCCTGGCGGACATCCCTGATAAATTCCATAAACCCTCAGCACAAATTTAAAGGACACCGTGTCCATGAGCATGGCCTCTTTGTAACTAGAAAGAGGGAGGGGAGTGCTGGAAAGAGTGCAGGGAAAGCAGATGAGAACTAATATTAAAGTGTGTATTGGTGAGCGTCAATCAATCATTTGAGCGGACATTTATATATTTACCAAACACCAGTGCGAGGTATCTTAATGGCCACATCCTCTCCCCAGTCTTTATGCCTGACCCTGTAGACATCACCAAATCCACCAGAGCCGACGTGCTCCCAGTCCTCCAAGCTTTCATCACTAACAAGCCTAGTCTTGCGGCTCGGCAGTGCCATCTCCTGTTGAAAAGAGAAAGAGAAACTGCCGTCTCAATCACAGAGAGAAAAACTACAGAACATAAATAGTAGAAGTGTGTTAGTAACTGCTGAGCTAGCACTTCTTGTACACCACATTGTGGTTACTGTGTAAGCTGTGGTTTTGTTTGTACACCATCATTAAAAGATTGAGTTAATACTCACAAAGAGCAATCCCTGGGTTATTAAAAACACTGACAAACATTTCCCACAACATTTCCCTGAAAAAGCAAGATTCCACTCACCATATATCCTCGTGTTGTCCCTCGCACAGAGGTTCAGGAGTTAGTTCATACTGAAGCTGTGTCAAAACAAGATGTTGAAAGTTGCAGTTTCCTGCTCCAGCCTTCTGACATGAACTGAGGGGAGGAGTTCAAACACAGGGGAACACGGGGTGGGGCAACAGCTCAACAGATTGTATCAACTGCAGGCGTAGTACATTGACAGTCTGGATCTCATGTTATGTTAGTGCAGCAGAAAATTAAGGGATGAGGTAAATGTAAGTGAGGTAAAGCTGAATTAAAATTAAATTGCTTTTACCCACAAAGTATACTACACTTTTTATGCCACTGCCAACTGTTTTTTGCAGAAACCGTGAGAGGAAGTTACAAGAGGTAAAAAAGAGAGGTTGGCAGTGATGTGGTAATGTTCTATGGAAACCCCCTACTCTATCAGTCAGACCCTGTCAAGACTTGTGTTTATGTCCGAGTGAGGTCTGTAGAAAAACAGGTTTGGCTGACTTTACTTGACTTGTGTGTTTTTAGAAATGTATCTTGAGAGCTCAGCCTTAAAGCTACACCTCCCTGTCTATAGGTGACAGGGATGAACAATTGCTCTGAATGTAAAAAAACAAACAAACAAACAAACAAAAAACTTGGCTCATGAATAAGAGATCAGGCACCTATATATGAGACAGAGCGATTTTTAGCTGTGTTAATTTAATTGAAAGAGAAATACATACTGAGGACAAGCTACAAGCTACAGCGAGCAAAGAGGATACACGAGGAGCGGGGAACAGGTACAGGAACACAAGAGGTGGAGGAGACACGCAACTGAGGGTGAAACACAGGCTTTAATACACCGGAATGATGAACAACTGAAACACAGGAGCAGGAAGAATCTAAATGCGAGTTTGCCCAAGGGACAGTCACATATTTGGGGAAGATTGTTGGCCAGGGGCAGGTACGCCCAGTCAGAACGAAAGTCCTGGCTATTGATCAGTTTCCACAGCCAACCACTAAGAAAGAACTGATGCGCTTTCTAGGTATAGTTGGGCACTGTTGCCAGAATTTTTCTACAGTAGTGGCCCCTCTTACTAACCTGTTAAGTTCGAAGGTCAATTTTCGATTGTTACAGGTTTGTTACAGTACACTACAATTTTATGCCACTGCCAACTGTTTTTTGCCATCACCATGAGAGGGAGTTCCAAGAGGTAAAAACAAAGGTTGGCAGTGTGGGGAGAAAATGGCAACCCCCTTCTCTTTCAGTCAGACCCTGTCAAGACTTCCCTGTCTATAGGTGACAGGGATGAACAATTGCTCTGAATGTACAAAAAAAAATAAACTTGGTTGATGAATAAGAGATTAGGCACCTATTTATGAGACAAAATGATTTTTATCTATGTCAGTTTAATTAAAATGCATTTTGAATTTGGAGTGAGACCAACAATCCTCTACTTATAAGATTATAATTGTTGCGATTTGCAAAATGGTGAGGATCCAAATGCAGACACAGAGGCAGGCAGGAGGGGGGAACTTAAAGCAGACTTTAATGAAGCACATATCCAGTCCAAATGTCAAAATCCAAAAGAAGCTAAAAATAGCCACGGCGAGCAAAACGGGAACAAAGAGGAAACACAGTGAGCGGGGAACAGGTACACAAGAGGTGGAGGAGTTACAAAACTGACGGTGACACACAGGCGTGAGGTGAGGTGTGGTATCTACATAGAGCCCGGTGGTAGAAGACAGCCCCCGACCCGGCCACCGTTTGTTCAGCCTGCTGCCATCTGGCAAAAGATGCAGGTGTCACACCGCGGTGAGGTTGTCTTGTCTTGGGATCTGTCTCGTGAATTTCATGTTTTATTTTGAAAGTAACTCTCCTCTCGTTTCAGGTCACTTGCCCTTCCTCTTGTGTCCCTGGTCTGACGTCATCCCTAATTCCTGATTGTTTCCACCTGTGCTCCCCTCCCCCACGTGTATAAAGTCTTTGTCTTCCCCTGTCTTCGTCGCCAAAGTATTTTGTCTTCCATGTCGTGTACCCAAGCCATTTACCACAGTTCTGATCCTCGATTTGAAGTATATTTCTTGTTTTATTTATCTGCCTTTTTGTCCTCTCGAGAAGAGTGAATTTATGAGGTATTTTTCTGGTTAGATTTTGGGTTTAAAGTTTGAGATTTCATAGCCTTTTGTTTCTCCTCCTTGTGAGCGATTTTGTGTTTGTAATTCTTTATAAGATAGAGCAGTTTTTTCATAGCCTTTGCGCTTCCTCTACGGAGAGATTTATTTTGTAATTTTTTATACTGAAGATTGATTCACGGAATAGTGTAGGGTTTCCTCCTGCGGGAGCGTTTTCTGTTATTCTATGTTCCATGTTGTTTGTCTTGTTTGTCCCTCAGATTTTCATAGCCTTTTGGTTTTCACTTATTCTGGAGAGCTGCAAAAACAGATCAATAAAACTTGACTTTACTTCTGCTTACACTGCATCTGAGTCCTCTTTCCTGTCCAAGTCTGACAGCAGGAGTGTCTGCTGCCATACCGTCAGACTACACTGACTGCACGACTCTTCAGTTCCTCCTCCACACCACGCTATATGAAATAGTTTGAGTTGCTTCCCTGCAATGTAGCATAAAGGGACTAACCCTCAGTTTCATTTTGAAACTCCGGTGTTGTAAAATGATAAATAGGTTAACCCAGAACCTTGAACCTTAAGAGTACATGTACAAAAACAAGTTTCAACTAGATCCTAATCTGCTCTGCTCTCAGATCAGAGAACTGGAAGAAGGAGGGCTGGGACCCCTCCCGCCCTCCCTCATAATATCAACAATGGTTAAAATGCCTGGTGCTGATAATTAAGATTACACACCATGTTACATTGCACAAACTCTAAAAAGAACACACGGTTAGGAGGAGGCAGCAGAAAAATAAGTTCATTAAAAATATATTAGAAACACCAATTGATAAATGTGTATACAAATGAATAAAATATAGTCATTTCTTCAGATGAGATAAAAGTGTAGTAGGAGTGGCAGGGGGAGGTCGTGTGATAACATCCATGGAGGCAACTGTTGCTTTAGAATTTGCCACCTGAGGGAAAAGAAAGGAAGTCAAATTTAAAACTTGATAACTTAAACAACTTGTAGAGTAATCAAACAAGTTTATCTTAGATCTTACCGAGGTCCTCTACAAAAAATCCAAATGTTATGCATTATATTGATTTAAAGTCACCTGACCCACCACCAGGAGGACTGAAGGATCTACCTGGTTACTGAGGAGGACGACGATGATTTGAAACGCTTGTCTCTCAGTGTTGATTACCGGTTGATGACTCCTACGGTAACACAGGCGGAAAATGTGAATACATCAGAGAAAAAAAAAGAGAAATCAAGAAGAATTTTAAAAATGCATAATAATTAGTGAGCATTATATTTGATTTTCTGAAATGAAATGTGTGAGTTGTACCAGTCTTTTCAAGACTTTAAAGACCGCATCTGTGACGTCCTTCTCGTGCTTTGAGAACACTTCCTCAGTTTCATTAAAGAGCTCTGAAACAGAAGCCAAGTATTTTTTTAAATACATTGTGTAAATGTGGGTTGTGCATATTACAATAAACATGAATGAATAGAGGCTTCACAAAGAATGCAGGTATCATAAGTGCCATGCTCCTACACAAAAGGCTACTATAGTCATTTAATTTAAGCACACACAACCATTTAAAGGTTTGAAATCATCTGCCATAACAGCTTCATTCAGTACAGCCAGATGGCTGAGAGGACTGCTGTATACATGTGAATGTTCTTTCATTCTTTTAGGTTGTAGAAAGCCCTCTTTACAAATGGATGTTATTTAGTCTGTGGGGTTTGGTGGAAAATAATATTTTTCATAGTTTCCATATAGTTTTATACATGGAGAATAAACACTCTGCAGTGGTTTAACCAAGATGACCACTTGAAGGGAAAAAGGTGTAAGATACAAAGTTAATTTATTTAGCTTTTTTTGTTTGAGTCGCTTGATGTTACACCAGAGAAAGGGGAAAATATACATAATCCCCAGTCAATGGTGAAGCTTAGCATCAAAATCTGTGCAGATTTAAATAGGAACAGATTTAAGTGTGGATAATAATAACTATAACAGGCGTGTGATAACAGCCAAAACTCTTTACACTTCAAAATAGAAACAGAAGTTCTGTTGAGCTGCCATTAAAATATCAGCTGGAGATGCCACGGTCTGACAAATCACAGCACAGAGTGCGACGAGCCAAAACAAAACTGTCTTCCAAATTATTTAAAGCTCAGCTGGCCAGTTGTGGTTAAATTATGATCAATTGTAAGTTTGGGTTTTTTCTTGACTAGAAAAAATTGGGGGAATCAGCTAAACTGAAGTTTTAATCATTTAATCATCATGAATTATTCTACTTTTGGACTCAAAACTTTTGTTAAAATTTAAATAGTTAATTTGGTGTGATTTATTTTACATTTCATCAGTAAAAATATCAATTATTGTAGGAAAGAAGAAAAATGATTGCAAAGTTTTGAATGGTACCGTACACCTCCGACTACAAAATATTCCTATATGGCAGCACTGTACATTTACTGTAAATTACTATAACAAATACCTACTGTTGAATGGAGGCCTCTTGTCAGGATCCGCATCCCAGCATCTCTTCATGAGGTCAACCAGCTCTTTCAACCCCTCCACCTCCATCTTTTCAAGGTCATCACAGGAAGGTCTTTGTCCTTTGACGGTGACCATCATCTTCACAAAACTGGGATCATTCACTCCTGTACATACAGTGATACAATGATGACAAGAATCAAAACATACTCAGCTGCCGGTGTGTACATGTGAGGGATAATGTATAGATCGGCGGTCATTATCAGGAACACAAGTCCCGACAGGACGAACCGGACTGATTCGTCCTGAAGGGACTCGTTCTCGTTGAAGGGACCCGTTCTATTATCCCGCTTATCACACGGCTACTTGCAAACACGAAAAATAACTTCACACAGTCTGTCTTTTTACAATTTATTTGTTACCATTCATAGTGTTTTTCAGCAGAGAAATATAGTGTGTTGAAAAGAACATTCTTTAGAATCGTCCACTGAAATTCAAGTCCTCTAACGAGTCTTTTAAACTGACTTGGCCCATACCGTGCTCTTTTTGTGTTCAGTTTGTGTCGATCCTCTATTTTATCCACGTCTCTGTCATCCAAAACTTTGTGCTGTTTCGCC
The DNA here is from genome assembly GCF_904848185.1 of Acanthopagrus latus. Classification (NCBI taxonomy): domain Eukaryota; kingdom Metazoa; phylum Chordata; class Actinopteri; order Spariformes; family Sparidae; genus Acanthopagrus; species Acanthopagrus latus. The sequence goes on along the minus strand of NC_051046.1, from coordinate 7,372,744 downwards.
TCTGCCTCTTCGCTGCTTTCCTCTCCTTTGCTTTTCTTGACCGGTGACGACAACTCAGCCTTTTGCCAAGACTCAAAATCACTGTATTTTCCAAAAATGTTAAAGTTAATGTGAAACTCATCTATACTATCGGCCTAGGAGTAAATCTTTTTCCTATATGAAGTAGGCTACAGATCAGCTGACGTCACTTCCTGACCCAATACCCTGGGGTGAAAAGTGACCGAACTACTTGCGGCGCAAAGATACAAGAGCACGGAGTGTTACGAAATATGTGAATCAGAGGCAATAAGGCCACTTTCCTCGATGACTGTCAAATTTGCTTAGTAGCAGTCAATTATACGAAAATAATTGACTGCCGAATGTTGGGAAGGCCCATTCAAGTGAATGGGGCATTCTACAGCATTAAAAAAAATCAAAAAACATAGATGGTAGGATGTGATATTTGTGAATAATAAATTGGAGTAACAAAAATGTCCATAAGCTGAAGGATGGTGGGATAATAAAATCCCCTATACATACCTGGATAGGGATCTTTACCAGTTACAATAGACCAGAGCAGGATACCGTAGCTGATAAAGATAAAGAAATGGATACGATTTAAATAAAAATGTTAAGGATTTATCATAGTATTTATATCGATAATTATTCTTTTTATACCGTTAACCTGTATACCTGTATATGTCAAAAGCACAGACAGGTTGATATGAAGCATCAAAAGCCTCAGGAGGCATGTACTTGTATGTGCCTCCGGCCTCTCCTGTCTCACTGCCGCTGGTCCCAGCACAGGTGGAAGGCTTGCACAGACCAAAGTCTGCTAGCTACAGTGTAAGAGGGAAAACATCACATTAAGCAAACAATGAGATCAGCTGTATAAATGAAAAAGAGTTACGGTTACCCTGGCGTCGAGAGATTCACTCAGCAGTACGTTGCTTGGCTTCAGGTCTTGGTGCACAAGCTTCTCTGCATGGAGGAAGTTCATGCCTAGAGCCACTTGATGGGCCAGGCGGAAGGCCAGGGGCCATGGTGGAGGGCCCGACAGGACCTCCTGCAGGGACTCAACAGACCCCCATCTCATGTACTCCATCACTATTCCACATTGGTTTTCACCTGGTCTGCTGCCTGGCGGACATCCCTGATAAATTCTATAAACCCTCAGCACAAACTCAAAGGACACCGTTTCCATGAGAACGGCCTCTTTGATGCTAGAAAGAGGGAGCGGAGTGTTAGAAAGAGTGCAGAGGAAGCAGATGAGAACTAATATTTAAGCGTGTATGAGTGAGCGTGATATATTTACCAAACACCATTCTGAGGTATCTTTATGGCCACATCCTGTCCCCAGCCTTTGTGCCTGACCTGGTAGACACGACCAAATCCACCAGAGCCAACAGACCTCCAGTTTTCCAAGCTTTCATCAACAACAGGCTTAGACTTGTGGCTCGGCAGTGACATCTCCTGTTGAAAAGAGAAAAAGGAAACTGCCGTCTCAATCACGGAGAGAAAAACTACACAGCACAAATAGTTTCCCTGAAAAAGCAGGCTTCCACTCACCATATATCCTTGCGTTTTCCCTTGCACAGAGGTTCAGGAGTTAGTTGATACTGAAGCTGTGACAAGACTGTGAAAGTTGCAGTTTCCTGCCGCATCTCTGTTATAAACTGAGGGGAGGAGTTCAAACACAGGGGCACACGGGGTGAGGCAACATCTGAACAGATTGTATCAACTGCAGGCATTGTAGATTGACAGTCTGTATTTTATGTTATGTTAGTGCAGCAGAAAATTAATGGATGAGGTAAATGTAAGTAAGGTAAAGCTGAATTAAAATTAAAATGCTTTTACCTACAAAGTATACTACAATTTTTATTCCACTGCCAACTGCTTTTGCAATCACTGTGAGAGGAAGTTACAAGAGGTAAAAAAAGAAAGGTTAGCAGTGGTGGGAGAATAAAAAACGTCAGTCAGACTCTGTCAAGATTTGAGTTTATGTCTGGGTGAGGTCTGTAGAAAAACAGGTTTGACTGACTTTACTTGACTGGTGAGTTTTTAGAGATGTATTTTGAGAGCTCAGCCTTACCAGGGAAGCTACACCTCCCTGTCTATAGGTGACAGGGATGAACAATTGCTCTGAATGTAAAAAAAAAAAACAAAAAAAACATTTGGTTGATGAATAAGAGATCAGGCACCTATTTATGATACAAAATGATTTTGAGTTGTGTCAATTTAATGAAAAAAATTTTTGAATTTGGAGTGAAGCAAACAAACCTTTAATTATAAGATTATAATTGTTACGATTTGCAAAATAGTGAGGACCCAAATGCAGACACAGAGGCAGTCAGAAAGAGAGAACTTAAAGCAGACTATCCAAAGTCCAAATGTCAAAATCCAAAAGAAGCGAAAAACAGAAGGAAAGCAAAGGAATGTCCAAGGAAAAAACTAAGACAGACAGACTGAAGACAGACTACAAGCCACAGCGAGCAAAACTGGAACAAAGAGGATACACGAGGTGTGGGGAACAGGTACAGGAACGCAAGAGGTGGAGGAGACTGAGGGTGAAACACAGGCTATAATACACCAGAATGATGAACAACTGAAACACAGGTGCAGGAAGACTCTGTAGTGTGTGATTAAAATGGCCCAGAACAATGGTACCTACACAGTATCTACATAGAGCCCGGTGGTAGAAGACAGCCCCCGACCAGTACACTGTTTGTTCAGCCTGCTGCCATCTGGCAAAAGATGCAGGAGTGTCTGCTGCCATACTGTCAGACTACACTGACTGCACGACTCTTCAATTCCTCCTCCACACCACGCTGCATGAAATAGTTTGAGTTGCTTCCATGCAATGTAGCAGGGACTAACACTTAGTTTCATTTTGGAAACTCTGCTGTTGTAAAATGATAAATAAGTTAGCCTTGAGCCTCAAACCTTGAATCTTGAGAGTACATGTACACAAACAAGTGTCAACTAGATCTTAGTGTAACCTCCTGTTACTAAAACCCCATTAGAGGCAAACAGGTGATTAATTTGAGAGTATAGGGTTTGGATAAAAACCTGTGGTTAATGATGACACTATGAACAGAAATTATACAACAATATATATGTTTGAAACTTTGGGAATGTGATTATATAGTTTGAGATTTGACTTTATTATTTCTTTACCCACATCTATCAAACACTTGAGCTTGCCCAATGTATGACGAGAAATCGTCATTCTGTTGTCACATCCTTTTTTCCTACCTGGGAAGCTAAAGAGACGGACGTGTGTCTGGAGAGTGAAGGCGTCGGCTTCGTACTAGTAAAAGCCAGATAACCGATCCATTGCTTTGATCCAAAAGACCTGTGGTGGTTACAATTCTGCTGCTATCAGCCAAAGGAAAATTCTTGGTGAGTTGACTGAGATGCTAGCGTGAAGAAAAAATACATAAATTAGCGCCGTGGCTCTCCCGCTAACTTAGAAACATTAGCGTTAACGCCGTGACTATCACTAGCTACATTAGCACCATTCGCATTAATCACGTTAGCATTGTTAGCTTCAGCAGTAACATCGATTAGCAGCTTAACTCCCTAGTGCCCAATTGCGATGCCACAGAGTGCGTTTATAGATAACTAATCCTTGAGTAAGTTGGTGTTAGCATGTCCCGTGGCCTGGACTGGGATTGGAGGTGCCTCTTGCTATTTCAGGCTGTCATGGTTCATGATTCGGTGTCTTGTGGTTTCTTGTATTTGATTTTCCATGCCCGCTTGCATCCTTAATGTTCTCCTGTGTATTCCCCTTGTTGCAGTTTGTCTCCCTCTGTCTGTCAGTGTTTTCTCCTCTGTGCTCCCCCCTTCATTACCGCACCTGGCCTCCTCCCTCCCCTCTCTCCTCACCTGTTCCTCGTCTCATCGTTAGTGGCTGTGTTTTAAGTTTCTGCTTTCCCTCTTGTCTTTGTCTGTTCATTGCTTCTGTTCCTGGTTCTGTCTCTGTGATGCCCCTCGTCGAGGTTTCCTGCCTCGCCTCCTCTCGTGTCTCCTGGCATGTTTTGGATTTTGATTTCTTTGATGCATTTTTGATTTGAACTTTGCTTTTGGTTGTGCTTTGTTTTAGCTTTAGTTTTGACTTTGTCTTGCTGTTTTGTTGCTACTTTGGTTTTTGGTCCTCAAACTCATTTTCTTTTGTGGTCTTTGGTTTTTGTTTTGCAGTCAGTTTTTTTTTTTAATAAAAGCTCGCCTTCTGTTCTCCCTGATCCTGTCTCCTGTTTAAATCTGCATTTGGCTCCACCTTTTAGTTTCCCCCCTTTTATTCATTCATTCATTTTATTTATTTTTTTTATTTTTTTATTTTTTTATTTATTTAAACCTGCTGTGACACAGGCTAAAATTAGCTAAAGCTAAGCCTATACAATGTATTGTGTAGAATGACCATAGAGATTATGTTGTTGTTTTGAAGAAGAAGAATGACAAATTGTTGAAGGTGTAATGGCAATTTTATTTGATTAAATGCAACAAGGGTATTTCAGTGAAGAGAGACAAGGCATTATATGAAATGGCAGTGCCATAATGATTCAGATAAAGAGAAAAAATGCATTTGAATCACTTACTTTTTTCCCACCTGGCTTTTCACTGTTTTTGCAGTGTGTCTGCATTGTGGTGAACATTAATATTGGGACCATTAATATTAATGGTGCATGCACTGATGCAAAGAGAGCCTCCCTGTTCAAACTGTGTGAACTGAAGAACCTGGATGTGGTGTTTGTCCAAGAGACTCACAGTAGCCTTTTTTAGATAGAAAAGGCGGCACATTTGCTCCAAGGTAAGGGCGGCAGTGTGTTGCTTGTCACTGTCAGGCATGCTGTACTCTCTAGCCATTGAGCCCCTATTGCATAAGCTAAGAAAGGACCTGTCAGGTGTGTGTTTTCCTGGGTGTCCTGCAGCTGTAAAACTTTTGGCCTATGCTGTTGATGTCATGTTGGTTTTAAATTACAATTTTATATTACAAAATTGAAATGCCTTGGGGTGTTTTTAGGTGATGAACTGTGGCTAAAAAAAAAAAAAACTGGGAGGGAGCTTTGGAGTCCATTGAGGGCAGACTGAATAGGTGGAGGTGGCTGTTGCCCTGTATGTCTTTTAGAGGTAGGACCCTTGTTATTAATAACCTAGTGTCCTACTCTTTATGACACAGGCTGGCGGTTGTGAGCCCCCTGTTCTGATGACCCGTTCCCCACCCTCACCATTTGCCCCAGTTCAGACCAACAGTGTGAGGTGAGCCTGAAGGAGGCCAAGAGCAAGGCACTGTCTGCTCTGATGGTGAAGTGTCTGAACAGACAGAGGCTGCAGCATTGGTCCCAGCTACCATGGTGAGCTCAACTGGCCTTGGGCGAGGAGGTCCAGCCTGAATGGAGGAGTTTCTACAAACCTCCACTCTCCAAGAGGGTGGCGGACCTCCAGTGGAGACTCCTGCATGGGATTTTAGCTGTAAATGCTTTTATATCTGCCCTGATCTCTGCTGTCCCAAACACCTGTCCTTTTTGCGCGGCAGTAGAAACTGTATTTCACTGTTTTGCAGAGTGTCCTCGTCTCATACCTCTCTTCTCCATGTTGGACTATTTGTTCAGGGAGGCAGGAGAGGTTTTCTCTCTCAGAATCTTCATTCTTGGCTTTCGATATAAAAATCTCAAAAGGATAAATGCCAAATGATGAACTTTATTCTGGGTTAATCAAAGATGGCTATGTACGTGTGTAGGAAGAGGAAGGTGGAGGACAGTGTGGACTCTGACATTGTGCTGTTGCCGAGCAGAATGATAAAAGTGAGGATCTTGATTGATTTTAATTTTTACCTGGAGCGTTTCACAATGACAAGGACTCATGGTGGTGTACTGTGCTCTGTGCAGGAGAATGGACTCAGATCAGCTGGTCTGATCTATTTGTTTCAGATTTTATTCAAATTTATTTTTCTGATGTGAACCGATATGACTCACACAGATTTAATAAAGATGTGTTGAAAAATCAAAATCTCTCTGTCTTACTCACACACACACAACAAACACACGACACGACAAAAGCCCTGCCAAGACTGTCTAAATTATTGATACCAAACACTGCTGCAAAGAAATCACCGTCTGCAGCACAGGTGTCTGCTAACATGACAGCTGCCATGGATCTAAATCATATATGTACACCATCACACATGCACACGTGCCACATTCAGTGAGGGGAGCTGTATTTACCCACATCCCATGCTGCCTTGCTGTTTCAGCCGGCATCGATAGGCGCGGTCTGCTCTCTGCTCGCTGCATTTCCATCGCTCTCTCCCCTCCCTCTTCTCCACCCACCTTCATTTACGCTCAGCACGGTGTGGACCTCTCTCACCAGTGGCTGCTCCCTCTGCTCCATCTCTCTCATCCTGGCTGCCTTCTACCTCATCCTCTGTCCTGCGGAAACTGCCTGCTACTCTTCCCTTTATGTGTTTCCTTCTCATGCTGATGATATATGAGGCAGGGGGATTAGCCTAAGGGGGATCTCTCTGCGCTGGATCTCTGAGTGGAGAGGTGAGGTGAGCGCCTGTCTTCCCCATCACAGGGGAGGGAGTGCTTGAGACTGGGAAGCATCACTGATGCAGGTTACGCCCTCTGGAGCAGCAACTGGACAGCACCGGGAGGAAGACAACAACGTGCACGACTGGATGTGCTTTGTGTGGTGAGGAGAGTAGAGTGGAAAAGAGGAGGCAGAAGGCAGCAACAGAGGGAGGGGAGCATTTAGCAAGAAGCGCCCGAGTCACAGGGGTTTGGGGGAGGTAGGCGTGGGGTCTGCGGGGAGTGTTTTAAAAGTGAAAGGAGGAGTGAGGGACGGGGGGGGGGGGTCTGCTCTGCTCGCAGATCAAAGAACTGAGAGACGGAGGGCTGCTATTCGCTCCCAGTCTGAAGAGTCGCAGAGAGACTGGGGAGTCACAGGCTCTCTCCAGGGACTGTGGCTTTACAATCAGACACCCAAAGGCTGTCTGCAGCACTGACTGAGAAACAGAGGTGGTTCAGGGACACAGAGTGGGAGGGCCAGTCAGAGGGCTTCATCCGGAGACAGAGGTGAGCTTGCTCCCCGAGTGAGGACTCAGAAAGAGAGGATCAAACAGGAGGATAACGAAGAGAGTCCCTCCAGGAAATTGCAGACGTTACCACTCCACAATAACCTATTGGAGGATCCCGTCATGGCCGTCCAACTCATGCCCGAATCAGCCGTGTGTTTGCTCATGGTGAGTCTCTGAGGGGTATAGTATTTCCGCCGCTGTCTGCTGTCCGTCGTCTGTCTTTGTTTCTTTCTTTTTCCTCTGCTATGGCTCTTCCCTCATCACTCTCTCCACATTTCCACTGTCACTAAAGCAGGAGGTGAGCTGTCATCTCATTAGAAGAGATGTTGCTTGTGTGCTCCTCCCCTTTACTACACGTCTAAAAATCCCTAAGACATTACTTCCTAGTGAGGCTCAGCAGCTGCTTTCCAAACTAAAGTAGCGGGTGTCTTTTGCTCCTGCCTCAGAAAACTCCCGCTTTTGTCTAACTCGTCCACGTGTTCCACTGCTGCAGTGGTCAAGTGTGGGAGAAATCCCTCTCAGGCTATTGCAGGCATCTGGGATGCAGTGTTGAACATGGAGGCTGAGCATGCTGGAGACAGATGTTAATTAAGAAATCTTATTATATGTGAGTGAGCGACATGACATGTGTGTCTGCAGCGCTTGATGTGCGTAAGTTGCTAAAGGGATATGATCTGTGTGTGTGTGTGTGTGTGTGTGTGTGTGTGTGTGTGTGTGTGTGTGTGTGTGTGTGTGTGTGTGTGTGTGTGTGTGTGTGTGTGAAAGAGAGATCAGCGTGCAGTCATTTCCCATCTTCAAAACTGAATCAATTCAATTACACATTACAGAGGAAAACAGTTTTTGCAGCCCATGGCAGTGCATTGTGGGATCTTGTTAGTGTAGAATCCAGTCCCTCACTGACATGTACCAGATTGGCCTGGCTTGGCTTGGCCTGGCTCAGATCTGACCATAGAGAGCAATGACATAGAAACACGCAACTCGCTTGAATCCACTGAACTCCCCTCTCCTCTGTGTCCAGCCGCACAGCGAAACAATGGCAGTGTCGCTTTGCTGCATGTGTAGAATACAGATAAGGGATGGACCCCTCTCATGATGAGCTTCAGTGGATTTGAAGGTGCGCACCGTACAACAGGGTGACTTTGTATACGAGAGCCTGTTCTGCTCATTCTCATTCTATAGTGTTGGCATTCTGCAGTCCCAGGGGGAGTCATGCATCGCCGCACTACCTGCTATCTCCACCTGTCACGGCTGTCTGTTACTATGGCGATAGGCCATGCACCCCACTCGAGGGAGAGGCAGCAGTTAAAGGAGTAAGGTGGGAGAAGAGTGCGTGAGATGATGGACAGGGCAGAGGGAGGAAGGTGAAAAAGGGAAGTGTGAGTGATGAGGGCAGGAATTGAGGGTGAAGGAGTCAATCAGAGAAGGAGGTTGAAGTGAAAGTGGGCTTTTATCTCCACAGAAAGTGGGACACAGCTACAAATATTGTATATGTTTCCACTAAAATAGACCTGTCCTTGACAGGTTTTTTGTTGTTTTTTTTGCAGCAAGAACGGGTTCATCTGCAGAGCATTGCCCCCTGTAGTGCTGGGAGACAGTTGGTGTCCCATGACTCCATTTTATACTGCACATGCCTTGCAAATAGCATTAGCACGGTGGGCGTTCTCTTACAAGTGCTCTCACTGTCATGGCTGTCATAGCCCTCGGTGTCACCCCAGAGTTTTTTCTGCCACAGCAAAACTGGCTTACTGTCACAACCTTTAACTCTCACTATTTCATTTACGATTATAGCCCCCAACACGTCTACAGTTTCATCGCCATCCTGAGCCACACTTTGCCAATTGGCAATGAGCAAGGCACTCCAACATGGAGGGCACTGCCGGGCTCATTTGGTGTTTTCTTTGGCAGAGGTTTTATTTACGGATCTCGAGCTCACCGCGGCTGAGGAACAACTCCACTTCAATCCATTCCGTGTTGACTTTCCCCTTTACATACACGCCCTGAACAAGATTGACATCGGCAACTCATTTCAGAGCTCAGTGATTTGTTCACAAAATCCGTCTGGCATTTGTATTCACGCTGACATGTTCAGAGCTCGAACCTATCTTAATTATTAATGGGGGGGGTTTATGTGTGTGTCTGTGTGTGTTGTCTGTGCACGTGTGTGTGTGTGTGTGTGTGTGTGTGTGTGCGTGTGTGTGTGAGCCAAGATTAATATTGATCATGCTTCCTGCCTCTGTGTGTATTAATATTTCAGGTGAATAAGTGATTATCTAATTACGATAGCTGCTTTTATCAGGCGTTATTCATACAGCACAGCAAATGATCTACATCAAACATCAGATAGATAGATAGATAGATAGATAGATAGATAGATAGATAGATAGATAGATAGATAGATAGATAGATAGATAGATAGATAGATAGATAGATAGATAGATAGATAGATAGATAATAGATAGATAGATCGCTCATGCAGGATAAGATGACATCTACTTATTTTCTGCCATGTGGCTGACAAAAATAAATGCAGGAAATTGTGTTGTATTCTCCTCTGGGCTTTATTGGTCTGGGACTAATGTGATTGGCTCAGACTTGCACAGGCTCAGCAATAAAAAGCGAATGGTCTCATGTCTGTCATAGAGACTGGGCCAAGAGGGAGCGAGACCATTGTGTGAGAATTATGACCAGTATCCTAATATTGTTATGAATGGCTTAGATCAATTTCATTCTATGACTGGGGGGAGAAAATTGATAAATGGGTCCCGGGGGAATTACTCTCTTTCATAAAAATGCTATAAAAATCTGTGGGAGATTAATTAATTCAAATACGAGCACATTTGGTGCATTCGCTGCAGGTATGGCTCTCTCCCCATGCTCAGTTTGATGGGTTTTCTGTTTTAAGCGAAGGATGAAGGGGATCAATAACAAGTCTGTCTCCGGCTAAGACACACAGAGACAAGCTGTCATCTGATATTGGAGCAGATCACAAACTAGATGACCTCAATGGGACATGCAATACCTTTACTGCGGAGATCTCTATCATGGGAGCTTTGACAGCTTCATCCTCCTTCTCAAACTGGAATGTATGGCCACTGCGCCAGAGCGAAATCTCTTTCGGGCTCAAACTAATGCGCGTGCTCTTGATTGCAGGGTTCCTTTTGTACTTTAAATCAAAACTGGAGCAGCTAAAGTCTTCGCCACCACGCTCATCCCTGAGCTGATTAGCTCCGCCCTGGAGAACCCTTGAGGAGGAGAGCGGCTCCTTTAGATATCTCTGAGATGGATGTACCCTGTGGGGTAACCTGAAGTACAAAATTAAATGCAAACAAAAGCCAAATTAAACACGCTTTAAATCTGTGCCTTTTTGATGAGCATGCGAGGTAAATAACAGCCATGATTAAAGACTAAATCTCACAACATCTCACAGGCTCCAGTCATGAGGTTTAGTTTTCTGATGCAGCTAATCCAGGATTTATTATAACTTCAACACATTCTGATAAAGAGTCACATGGAATAATAATTAGAGTGAGGGATGAGACTGTCAAAAAAAAAAAAATGGGAACATATCTTATATCAATGTTCTGCTCTGGCTCATCGTGTTTCCTTTTTATTGCAGATCTCTTGTTCTTGTCAGAGTGGTAGCCTCTTTGCGCATGCAGACAGGGGCAGTTGATCAATATGCATTTTGATATCTGTTACGCCGGGGCCCTGCAAATCCAGCTGAGAGAAACCAGGGCAAGTTGGTATCTTGACACACACAGAAGCTAAGTGGATTATCCTCATATTGCTGAAGGGGTTCTGCTCTGCATACAGCAGCTCAGAGCTCCACTGTTCCTCGGCGATACAGCAGCATATACACGTAGACCACCTCTGTCTGTTTCCCATGTGGAAGAAGCCCTGATGGCGTGGTGGTAGATGACATCATCACACACCTGCCAAAACAATTACCATGTCTATGGAGGCGGCAAAGTGTGCGGCTTGCACATTGCCCCGGCGTGAAGTCACGTTGATAACTGATAATGGAGGTGTTATTTGCATCCAGCTACACAGACAGAAAAGGCAAACCCAAAGACAGAGACCCCTCGCTGCCCTTTATGTTGGCGTCCATGTCTCTTCATTACTGTCCCTCATTCAATTATCCTGTTACTGAGCACGGAGACCAGATGACTCAGTGTGATCAAGCCAGAGAGGATTCATTGAACAGTAATCAAATCACCGCCCTATGACATGATGTACCGAGTGTACATGTGTGTTACTTAATTGCGATGTGCCTTCATATGCGCGTGCTTATCCTTAAAAAAAAGTGTAATCAAGATAAAAAAAACACGAGTTACTATCAGTTTTTGATGATTGTTTTTTTGTGTTGTCCATCCCTGATTTGATGCGTGCCAGGAGAGCAGCCAGTGTAAAACCGGAGGAGGGCTGAACAGTATGGGGGAGGGTGAGCGGAATGACATCATACTGAGATAATTGATTACTGCCCTGTAACAATGGCAGAGGAGGGGAAGCAGATAACATTTTGTGTAAGTATGTGTGTGTGTGTGTGTGTGTGTGTGTGTGTGTGTGTGTGTGTGTGTGTGTGTGTGTGTGTGTGTGTATGTGTGTGTCTGTACATAAATGTGGAGAGGTGTTTCTGATGCTTTTGGTGCATCTGGTTGGAGCGAGTAAAGTAATTCAGTGATTCACGTCTCATGATCTTTTCAGTTTACACCATGAACACATCACTTTTAACTCAGCCCATAATCTTTTTATAAAAAACAAAACAAAAAAAAAAACAGAACAAATGCATCTTCATTTCACAACCAGAGCTGAAGGTAAGCTTGTGTTTTTTTTCCCGCTGAACCAGTTTCAACCCTGCACTGATTCCTACCTCTGGGTGATTAGTATGAACGAGAAGCACACTGGCACTGATGACATTTCATTACTGCAATTTCTTTTTTTACTGATGTCTCACTATCTGCCATTTAAAGGGATATTTCGGTGTAAGTTTAAGTCATGGTCAAACACACCGTGACACAGAGTAAGACCCCCCCCCCACCCCGAGAGATCAAGTTTTCCAATTGCTAGCTTACGTAGATTTAGCAACCTCAGAAAACACAGCACGATAACAATACACTGCAGTCTATGCCTTCAACCAAGAAACAGCCATCAAAAAGCCACAAATAATGCTCAGAACAGCACCAAACTTTAGCAACCATACAAATCAAACATCAGCTAGATTAGTATATATATATAAATATA
>NC_051046.1:7175446-7357946 GCF_904848185.1 Acanthopagrus latus | reverse complement strand
GTGTGTGTGAACAAATGCATCTTCATTTCACAACCAGAGCTGAAGGTAATCTCGTGTTTTTTTTCCCACTGAACCAGTTTCAACCCTGCACTGATTCCTACCTAGAAGCACACTGGCACAGATGGCATTTCATTACTGCAATTTCTTTTTTTACTGATGTCTCACTATCTGCCATTTAATGTTCTCGTCACGTCACAGAGCGTTTCCTCCAGCCCACTTCCCTTGTGGCGCATATGCACAGTGCTAGGTTCCTCTATAATGAATAAATAAACAAATTAAAATAATAATTTTTCCAGTACATCATTTTCCGTAAAGCTGCAGTCGGACTGCAGAACAGTCATGCTTGAGTGATGTTAGGACCCGGTTCTGCTGATGTCAGCTAACTAACACTCTGTACTTGCTGCAGGGGGGAAAGAAACACGTTTGTTGTACGATAGAGAAAGGAGCAAGCAAAAAAATGGACTAAAACTGGCTGTGGCGATGCCGAAAAAGAACCAAAGAGAAATTAAAAACTAAACGAAGTACAAACCGGAAGCCCAGAGTACACAGGGAGGAATCTGAAAAACACAAAGAGCACAACATAATTGCATACAACAGAAAATCTGGAAAAGAGACAAGGAAGTTGAATACACAGGAATCTTATCAGGTACAGGTGAAACTATGGAAGAAATATGATCTGTCCATTAAGGTATGTCTCCAAACTACTTGTCATACTTGTCATATTACATACTTGTCTTGTACAGACGTTGAAATCTTCCGCTCCCATCTCAATGTACAACTTATCCGATTAGTCAGTTCCGCTTATCTCACATATGACATTTGTCCCCATTAGAAGGTCAAGCTGCCGTGGAAATAAACCTTTCAGAGTAGATAAATGAGGGCTTTTCTGCCCGGTGTTGCGGCATCAAAACACAATAAGCTCTGTGTGTTCCAGTTTAATCAATCATAGCTGAATGTGAGGCAAGCCTCTGGCTGTGGTGTAGCAGAGGAGAGGTCATTTACTGCTCTTTCTTCTGCCTTTTATTGCTGTTTTTTAGAAATCTCCTCTTGCCCTTGACGCATGTGAACTTGTTGTGACTTTAGGCATTGAAAAGGAGTGAAGGTGGGTTGAATTTTATCATATTCTTGGTCTTAATGTCATGAATACATACATTATTTTCCAGGGCAATAGCGGTGTCACATTTGCAAGGTGCCACCTGTCACCCGTGCCAGGGTGCAGGCTGAGGGGAGGGGCGGGAGGGTGGCAGGGGAGGCAGAGAATGGCAGAGGCACCAGGCGGTCTGATTGGTTCGCCATCTGTCTCTGGGACGGAGCAGATGTCTGAGTGGAAAGACCGATCTCCGTTTGCTTCCAAGTTCACTTTCTCCTCTCTTTGTGTGTGTGTGTGTGTCCGCTGCCGCCAATGTGTGTACGGGTGTGTCATCGTTGTTTTGTGTGGCCCTTACAGTGTGCGTGTGTCTGACGTTTCACACTCTGGTTGACACAGGTCCCACTGGGGCCGATTGTCTTCCATATGGAGTGAGTTAACAGAGATCAGGTCCTCGTCATAATGAAGAGCTGTCTTGTTAGCAGCACTTAGGCGGTAGACGGCTGAAGGGGGCCGATGTGACCGCAGCGAATCACTCTGCGCCTGTCATACGCTTAAGCTTTCGTGAGCAGACAAAAATAAACTTGCGTTTTTAATGATCAAAATAAGAATTAGACAGAAGGGGCTTTGTTTTAATCCCTTTCACTTCGCCCTCTCTTGCACCGGGGCTCCGATGTCCATCAGGATTAGCTGAGGGTCTTTGACAACTGCTTGTTAAAATTTTAATTGGCAAAGGGGCACACAAGCAAGCCACATGTTACGTACACACACACCTGAACATGTGCATATTTATGAAACTAAAGCTTATTTAGCTGATACCTACTTTCCAACTGAGCAACTGTGCCAAAAACAAAAACAAAAAAGACAAACTAAAGCTTTCACACTAGAAAATAAGAAGGATCATATAACATTAATGATTCAGAGGGGAAAAAAATCATATCCTATAAATTCCTGTTAAAAAAAAACTATTAAAATCATAATGAGGTGACATTTCTCTGAGTCTGTGCTCAGCTCAAATGTTCTCTAACGTCCTGATAACGAAATTTAAAGGGGATCTTTTTTGCGACATTTTGCAGTTTCGATAATATCCTGATTAATTGTGCAGCCCAAGTTGAAATGAAAATAGTTGCTGTGTGATATGTTATTTGGGCAATAGCATTTTACATCACCAACAACCTGTTTTTTGGTTCTGTTTTGTTTTTCAGTTTTTTGCACTGAAATGAGGCATGAGCATAAGAAGTGAAACCAAGAGGTGCAACATCCTGTTGGCAAGAGGAAGTCACATGCTTTCTCTGAACATTGAGAAACACTTCAACTCCCAGTAACCACTCAGGAGCACTAAAAGAGAACATTTCACAGTGAAATCTTTACACTCTTTCATTGTTGACTTTGTGTTTTTGAGGGGGCCATCTTTAAAGATCAGAAAGCCAGATGCCTGAATCGGAGCTGGCTTCAGTCCAGTTCAGAGACATTGCAGCAGCTCTTCTGTAAGGTTTCTCACTTCCACTGACAAAAGTGTGACCTTGGTTGTCGTAGCAACAGCTGCCCTCTTGCAAAGCATTTGGAAAAACTCTTTAATGCCTCCTTTGATGCTCGGTACAAAGATTAATCAAAGTAATTAATATATGACCACTCCAGTGTATTAAAGTACTTACTCCCCTCACCATCAATATCTGTAGCCAAAAGGAAGAAATTAAAAGAGAAGCGTAACAAAGTGTATTGATGCATGAAAAAAATATATTCATAATTGTTGTCATTATTGATCAGTCTCGATTGATACATTTCTTGTCTGGTCGAAAAAAGTCTGAGGATGACATTTTCAAATGTTTTGTTTTGTCTGGCCAAAATTCAAAGATAATCAGACAAGACAGACGATCTAATCTCATCAGAGAGACACTTGTGATTGCATCGCCACAGAAATCAGAATTAATCATATACACATATGCCACATACATCAGCGTAAAAATGAACAATATGACAGTTTATATACGTGCATGCATAATTAGAAGGTGGCAGTACTAAAGCTATAATGGGATTCACTTTATTTTTGTGTGTTTATGATAACAGAGGTGGTTTTAAACATGGTTGTGGTTCCAAACATTGTGGCAGAGCTGTGACAGGATTTAAAAGAGTTGGGGAAATACAAGCATCAAGCACATTTTACAGATGATTCACCACGGAGCAGCGAGGGAAGGAAGATGATGAAAGAGCAGGACACAGAATGAGGAAGAGGATGAGAACACATACAGTAAAGTGATTAATGTAGCTTCTCTTGTTTGCCTCTAGAGGGAGCTGAAGACTATTGAATCAAATCAAAATAAAGTCCTGTATTTCTTTACAAGGAAAGTGTGAATTATGCTCATGTGTGATGATCTAATGATGCTCCGTGAATGCGGCGAGGCTTATTAGATCCCTGGTGGTCGCAGGGAGTGTGTGGCGTGTCTGTGTGTTCCGCCTTGGCCTTTGAATGCCATTTTCTTCTGGTGGTCTGAGCACAGTTGCTTAGTTAAATCGTGCAGCCCCTGCAGGTATGAGCAGGTCAGGGAGCAGGAAGGCCAACAGTGGATGCTTCTCCACAGCATGTTACTGTAAATGGCATCTCCCCATGGGTCTGTTCACATTCGTACATGCACACACACACACACACACACACACACACACACAGAGGGCAAATGCAGTTCATGGTTGTTACTGTTAAAGAAAATCTGCTTCTTGTCCCAGTTAATGCAGCTGGGTGTTGTTAATGAGCTGACGGGCTGATATGACTGATTGATGACTGTTATCGGAGCTGCTGATTTTAAGCATTACAAGACCTTAGCCACACTAATCCCCCTCTGTAATGCATAATATATTACCCTGCAGACACACCAGCCAGCAACCCATATACAGTAAGTACTGCTCGACAGCCACATCCCATCTTACCAAGTGCACGCATTTTTACCAGAGCCAGGGCAATCTCGCAATTAATTGATTAGAAAGACACTTAATTGCCAACCATAACCTAACTGTCATTCTTCAAGCAAGAAGGTCAAACATGTGCTGGTTTTAGCTCCTTAAATTAAAGGATTCGCTGCGTTTCGTTGTCTTGATGACTTTGTGCTCTGGGAAATTGCAATGAGCTTCTTTCCCAATTTTCTTCTTTGACATTATAGAGACAAAAGGTTTTATGGATTAATCAGCAGGTTCATAGATGATCATTTCATTATTTAATATTTAGACTCATATAAAGTTATTTTGTGACCATCTACATCACTGTAAATACAAAAGCTTAAAGAACCATATTAATAACAGCATTCACACGTAGTTTTTGTCTGTACATCGTCTTGTCTTGCTTTCCTTAAACTCCTCTTTTCCCATGGATGAAAGTGAGCATTCCACTTTTTTGTTTCCATCCTCCCTTTATCGGGCCAGTCGTGGAGAACTTTAAACATAATGAATCAGACGTCTTCCTCTCCAGCCTCGCTGTGTATCTGAAAGCGCCACGTTGGTGTTGTTCCAAGAACATCATTATTAATGTTGCCCCAGGGTCATCACTTCAACTGAAGAAAAAGTGGCAAAGTCTGCATAGTGTGAGCTGTTATGACTGAATATAGGACTGTTATGGTATACTGTTCAATTTCTGTTTCAGTCGTCTGTTCTGATTTTTGGTTTGGTTTAAGCAACAAAAACACTTTTTTTTATATTTAGGAAAAAATAGTTTTGTTTTTCCCCGAATCCCAAAAGTACAACATTAAAAAAACATAATTTGCAAATTGCACTGATGGTCCTGGAGCAACATTATTTATGATGTTAAAGTAAGAACACCAACATGGCAATATCAGATTATACGATAAGATACTTCTGTTGGTTTTTCCAAGAGAAACCCCGAAATAGCTTTACCAAATATTATGCGGACTGCAGAAGAGCTTGGGACATACAAATGTTTGCTCCTGTTTCCAAATAAGAGGTAATCTCCTCCTAATCCCTCCCTCTGATGTGTGACTATGTCCCTCAGATTTTATTTTTTTTTACCTCGAAGAAGATGTTCCTGAAATTAATGATTGCATCCAAATGAAATTATAGAAAATCCCACTTTGCACAGAAAAACAAAGCAGCAAATCCCCTTACAGCCATATCAGCAATATCTTGTAGAGTCCTTTGATGTCAGAGTAATTCAGTGTATGAGAAAGGAAATACCTCGATTCTAATGCTGGATGACTGTGCGTGTGCACAGACTTGAAGGTATTCCTATAGTCCTGTCACAGTGGTTGCTGAAGATAATTGACATTCCTTTCCATACTCCTGCTGTTTAAATATCAGCGAAAACCACTTAACACCATTTCACCATCATTTTGTTTCCAGCCTTGAATTTTGCCTTCATTACACCCTGAAACACAAGAGTAATTCCACTCCAAGAGGAATCTGACTGACATGTTAATGGATGCATGCTAACACCACCGACTCGTAGACGAGAATTCAATTACAGTCAGATCAAGGATACATGACAACAAAGAGATGAATCCGATAAATAAGAAATGTGTTTTCCTGTGTTAATATTCCAGCAAGTGATGGGAATCCAGATCTTATCAATGTGGAGATAGCAGAATGAATTCAGCTTTTTCATTATCTCTGCTATTATTGCATCTTCCCTGCATGCATTTCTGCATTATTCATGAAGACTGGCGATTTAGCAAAGACCCAGTTTTTGGCAAAGAGTATGCTAATTGATTTGTTATCCACTACGCTGCGTTTGTAATATCACATTCTCATGCACTTTGTTGTAAGGAGGTCATGTTTTGTTTGAACAGGGTACCTGTGTGTTCTGTGTGAGGTTTAACGGCAGAGGGCAGTGTGTGAATGTGGGTGGGCGGCGACGCAGCGGGATGAGTCCGTGCAGTGATGAGTGTGTGACCGTGCTTTGGGCATGTGTGTGAGTATACAGCGTGTGTCAGAAATATAGAAATAGGTCGGATTGCCTGTGGGTGTCTAAAAAAAAAAAAAATGCCACACATGCAAAGTCCCGGGCTCTGTGTGGAACCGGCTTTTCACGAGTCGTTGTGTTAGTGATGGTCGCATGATTGACGATGCGAGACGATTAATTTGGGATTTGGGTTGCGAAGACTGTGTTGCTGCGAACGCCACAAAGACACAGCAAACCCGTAATTTAACCAACTCTCAACCACGCTGTCACTCTCTGTGTGTCTCTCTGCAAGGCCCTGTGTGCCGTCTGCAGAGAGTGCTGGTCGCCCCTGACAACAGTTGCTAGGAAACCGTTCTAGGGTGACGTCATAGCATCGGGCAACGATGAATAAAAAAACGATTCACTTTCCCCTTTCGAGCAGATATATGCTTTGAAAAAAGAGGAAATGCTTTACAGAGCCAATATCGATACATCAATGCACACGTGCAGGATGTGGAGGGTGTTTTATGCTGATGTTGCCCTCTCAGCTGCTCTGAGTTGGGATCTTGTGGGAGAAATGTGAACGTTGCCCGTCTGACGGTTACGTGTTGCTGTTGATTCTGGCTGAAACAACACATTTCTAATCAGCGGTACCACAAAGGCCGCTCCTTTGCTGGATGAAAGTTATGGAAATGAGATTGATTAAATATTCTCCCTCTCTCTGTCGCTTCCATTATCTCTTGCCCACTCCCGCTCTCTCAATCCCTTATGTCCTTCTCCTGCAAACCCTGTTCACATTACCCTCTACCATCCATCTCTCTCGGTCTCTAATTCTCCGTCTCTCTGCAGTAGTGAGATAAGATGTTCCTCCCTCTGAGCTGTGGTGAGGTGTGAGAGAGAGAAGAGGGGCTTTTCCCTCTCTTCCTTTAACTACCTCCAGGACTGCAGGCCAATGAGGGCAGCCACACATAGCAAATGTCCATCCGTGCATAGTGGCGGAGGACATTCTCGGCGTGTATGTGTGCGCACGGTGTAGCAATGCGCGCGTGTGCAGCATGTTTCCTGGGATTGCTGTTTAATGAACTTTAGATTGGATGTCAGACAAATTCCCTCTGGCAACAATCAGCCCAGCTCTCTCAAACATGGCCGGGACCCTTGGCTCGGGGAATGGGCCTGAAGTAGTTTCACACTCCAATATATCATAGTAAATCTCAGCCTTGGCCACGAGTCCGGCACCAAACAGCAGTAAATTGCACTAAAGTCTAGCTGAGAGTTCCTGGAGCAGCGACAAAACCCCTCTCAGTCTTCAGATGTTCAGTATGTGTGTGTCGGTTTTCAAGATACGGCGGCCTATCACTGCTGGAGTAATTCCTGGATTAACCCGTCTACTGTACAGCAGCTTACCTCAAGTCTCCACCAGGAAGGAGGATTTTAAATATTTAATGATGATAATGTGGTTAATTGATTTAGACGGTAATTAGCACTTTTCTTGGCTTACGACTTTAATCCCGCAGACACTCACCACCTTAGTGAGTGGTTTCAACTGGAATAGAGCTGCAGTGATTAGTCGATTAATTGATTAGTTGGTCAAAAAAGACAATTTTGAAAATGTATTAATCATTTAGGTCAGTTTTCAAGAAAAGAAATGTCAAACGGTTGCTTCTTAAATGTGAGGATTTTCTGCTTCCCATTGTCATTTCTGATAGCAAATGAAGCATTTTGGGGGTTCTGGATTGTTAGTTGGACAATGAATTGATCCATTAGTGAAAATTATTTTTAATGGAAGCATTAATGTGAATGCTGAAATAAGAGATGTCAGTTGACGACTGGGCTCGTACTGACTTATTTTTCCGATGAAACGTTGATGTTGGCGACCGAAATGTGCGTTCGACCTGCAACAGCAGATCTGGTCTATCTCATTTTCCATCAGGCCACCCAGAGTATTGACAGTGATTGTTAACAGGCACACATCTTGTCTCTCCAACTCCCTCCAGAGTCGATACTATTGGTCGCCGTAGAGTAGAAGTCCCTGTAGGAGAGTCTGCAGCAGCTCCCTCTCCAGTGACATTGATTTAGCTGTAATGCGGTGACAGGGTCGCACATCGACTCATGGGTCCCTCTGTTCCCAGCCAGACACCTGGGCACACACAGTGAATGACGATGAATATGACTTCTTGCTTTTTTTTCTTCTTCCGCATCTCTTTCTGTCTCTCTCTTATGCTCATGCCACGGGGGCTGCCAACCCGCTCTTATTCAATGTGGTCACCTGGGTCGCTGGGCCAGGTAAGTTTTTATATAGTTTTGTTTCAAAACGCATACACACAAGTTGACATTCCTTGGACGAATATCAAAAAAGCAAACTAGACACAACTTAACAAATGGTGTCAGGCTAAATAACTAGCAGAATATTGGACTGGCTACAATGGCAGATGGGACAACAGATTAAAAGACAAAAAGACATCGGGTTGAAACGTGGAGTTGGAGCAGCTCGAAAAGAAAGAAGAGAATCTCTAATGCTCTTTTTTTCTCACTGTGATGTAGTTTAATTGATAATCATTGCAATTAATTCCTTTGTTTCCCCATGAAGTTACAGTCTGTTTAGGAGCGGCTAATTACCTCAGCCAATGGACGCCTGGCTTTTTGCAGCCTAATTGCAGCTCTCAGTAGAAAACACAAACAGCCAGAGAAAATTACACACCATTTTCACATTTGTCCGTGATGGGGCTCTCGTGCATTCACGCCGTGCAAATGCTGGTGTTGACTCTATAAGATCCGAATCCAGAGAAGCGGGAATCAAAGACGGCAGAACATGGAAATCAGAAAGATGACGCACAGGAGAAGGCGTTAGAGTGATAAATCAACCTACTCTGATGTTTGTCAGTTCACATCTGCGTGATAGAAACACTCTCAAGGGATTCATTTTGGGGTCCAGCTGGGGCAACAGGGGTGAGGAGGAGAGGGGAATGGGAGAAGGAGGAGGGGGGGATGGGGAAACAGAAGAGGTGGGGGTGGGTTTAAGGACAATGTGCAGCAGTATATTGCAGTGTGCACTGCACTGTGCAGTATTGTCCTGTGATTGCAGTGGTTATCACCCCCTGTATCCCACCCACCCATTCTCTCCTTTATCTATGGCTATGTGCTGCTTTAATAGTGACTGGGAAGGGTTGGGGGCAGGGACGAGGTGTGTGTGTGTGTGTGTGTGGGTGTGTGTGTGTGTGTGTGTGTGTGTGTGGGTGGGTGGGTGGGTGTGGGTGCGCATGTGGGATTCACTGACAGGTTAACATTCACTGTCAGCAGTAATGTGTGATGTTGATATATGGGGCTGTATGTCACCGTGGCCTGCCAGACACATCCAGCCTGGTGAAAAAATAAGCACATTTTCAACCTTGTTTCATCCTAAAATAATATTTCTGTCGGGCAGTGATACAGTTGTGCCTAAAAACATCATCTTTCCTATAAACACGCTGAGAGCCAAGCTAAAGTAGGCAATATATTTTCAGCCGACATTGGGAAAGAGAGTGTAACCGAAGTACAAAATGGATGAAATGAGGCATTGTTCAGCGTAAAAATGAAGGGAAAAAAAGGTGTTCTGGGGATTGTGAGGGCTAAAGGTGCTCTAGGTTTATTTATGAGGCTACACTTAGGAGACAATCTTGGGTCTATCGCTGCTCTGGGGTCAAAGGTCAGCTGAATAATGAGATTAGAGGTCTTTCCACTGCCTGCCTATCGAGACCACTGCCGCACTTAGCAAAATTTTTACATCATCAATAAGTGTGTGAGAGAAAATTAGAGCTTGATATAGTGTGTGGCTGTGTGTGTTTATCCATCAGTGTCTGTTTCGTGTCCTTGATATGTGCGAGTGTGTGAGCACATGCTGTGACGCTCCGACAGTCATATGGTCTGATGGCGATGTTCCGTGTGAAGTGGTAAATTGTCTGATGTGAAGTGGACCGAGGGATGTTCTCCTAGGGGAAATCTCCCGTTTAAATATGCTTTATAAATGGAATACATGACTACGAACCCCGTTCTCGGAGGTTCGTTTTAATTATATGTTAATTAGCTCCATGATAATGAATATTGCATCAAATTTCACCTTCCCGGTCCCCGAACAGTGTTTTTGTCCATAGAATACACTCATGTGTGACCTCACAGTCCAATTAAAATCAATATGTGCCAACGTCACAGAAAAAAGTCAAATTACACAGTATTCTGTAAATTTTCAAGACCCTCTGATATGCTTATAAAACTTTGATCAGTTTGACCGTACCTTTGCTGCGTTAGCACACACGCATGTATGTAGGGCAACAGTGGCCGTGCCACCTGCAGTTCCAATGCAGTTATTGATCTCGTCCACGCGTTGTTGTGCAGAGATGTCTGTGTCGTCCAGGCCAGCCTGCGATCAATGCTGTTATGCGACAGCAGGTTCCAGTCTGTTCGCTTTTTCTTCGCCACGGTGGTTATGTGGCAGCATAACAGTCGCCATACGTTTTTCAGCTTGGCTGCACCAATCAATCAGCAGGCCATTGACCACCAGCTGTGGGGATTTACATGCATGTTAACACACACACATAATATAGCACCCAAATCATTATCAGATCCAATTGTTTGTCATCGAAAAGAGAAACTGGTGTTTTTCCACGAATGAATGCGGTCTAATGAGGTGTATTTTATGGATTTGTGTAATTTATTGCTGCAACACAGTTATGGGCCAATGAAACCACTTGTTTAGAAAGTGATTTTTTTTTTGTCTTATAGGGGCTGTTCTGTATGATAAAACATCATATTCAAATTATTTTGAAAGATAATGGAGTTCATGGAGTCGTGTATAATGTATTCATGATTTGTGGGGATGATTATTTATGCATCAAAATCTTCCCTTTTACTTGTAGGTCAGAGCATCTCTGCAGCACTAAAATGTCATTATAATACTGTCAGACATTATGCATTTTTTTTTAATTGTACCTTCTGCAATTTGGACATTGCATTACACATATTGCAGTTTTGATAACAATTCAATTAACTGGGCAGCTCTGTTGTCTTGATGTGGTAACATGTAAATTGGTTAGTGAATTCAAATGTGAAGGTCATCACTGTTAGTGACAGTCATGTGTAAAGTTCTGTGGAACATGGCTCTGCAAAGAAATGCTATCCTGTGCACAAAAGTTAATGAGGTATCCTCAACGGTAATGTCCGTCGTGGTTAATTTGGTTAGGTTAATGCTTTTTTTGTCTTATCTGGGTCAAAACAGAGGAGGCTAAAAATACTGTAATTGAGAGAGAAAGGAAGAGAGAGGGAGAGGGAAAGAGACAGAGAGAGAGAGAGAGAGACAGAGAGAGAGAGAGAGAGAGAGACAGAGAGAGAGAGAGAGAGAGAGAGAAGACCTCTCTTGGTGTCAGTCCAGTGAGGCTTGTTGCAGTCAGTCACCTGAACCTCCGGTGTCTCACTAAACAGTTAAATCCAGCCGGTGCGTCTGAGAATGGCAGCAGGGGTGCAGGAATGCAGCGATTTTATTTATTTATTCCACTTTATAATGGTCTCCCTGCTTCTCTGTGCTCCCGCCCTAATGGACACATTGTTGCCGTGGCAACGGCGAGATGCAGCTCAGAGCAGAGGTGATGAATCGTCTGCTTTTCGTCCGTTTTTTTTTTTTTTCAGTCCGTTTAAAAAGGAGGATCGTTATCACACACTTGACATAAACACACACACACACACACACACACACACACACACACAGACACAAAACGACGCATACGCAGCCATCACACTTCGCAGTTTGTCTTCAACAGCAGGTCTGATGTGTGCAACAAGCCAGAAGCCTGCAGCGAACAAGAGGGACTTTTGAAATCAATCTGCTATTATAACCGGCTGCTACACGCCCGATGACCTGTTACACGTTATGACTTTATATACAGCAGGAGACGGTGCAGCTGCAGCCGTGTGAGCGTGTGCATGTGGGAAAGGAGGGACAACGTTTATTTGTGTGTGTGTGTGTGTTTGAGAGGGTGACTCATGCCTTGTCTATTAAGAGAATAGAGGGTGATCAGGTTGCTAGGCGATTAAGAGCCACTATTGTCAGGAGGGACAATAGTGGCCCCGAGAGTGCCCTCTCTTCCCTTTCTCTGTGTCTCTTTCGCTTTCTTTCTCCATCTCCTTCACACACACACACTATAAATGTACATTTTGTTTGACCCCCCCTGCCGCCCCCACCCCCCTTTCGGATTGGGGCTTGGGCGGGAACAGGGAGTTGACAGTGAGCAGGAGGACAGAAAAAAGAAAGGCATTGTGGGAAGTTGAGAGGGTGAGAAGGGGCAGAGGGAGAGAGGGAGCAAGGAGGAGAGTGTGAGCAGAGGGAGAGCACTCGCAGGAGAGCTGTACCATGAAAAGAAAAAAAAAAAAGACCTGCAATCATTTGCCACATTGAAGGGAACAAATGTAGCTGGAGGCAGTGAGGGGAGAGTGAGAGAGAAGGGGACAGGCGGAGGTAGAGAGAGAGAGAGAGAGAGAGAGGGAGAAGCCAAGGAGACAGAGAGAGGGAGAGAAAGAGAGAGAGGGAGAGCTTCTATGGACATTGCACATTAATACCACAGCGCTTTGTAGGGGAAGATCACACACCAACTGACAGGTCGGCAGCGGAAGGAGAAGAAGCGCTGGGAGTTTGGCACTGCCCTCTCTCCTCCTGCTCCCCACTGTGTGTGTGTGTGTGGCTGTATACACACACACACACACACACACACACACACACACACACACACAGACTGTCTCTGTGTGGCTGTCAGTGCGCCGGGCTCTCTGGGTGGGTAGGGAGCTGCGTTGTAGAGATGTTCGCTCTGAGGATGAGACAGCGTTTCTAACAGGATCTATTCACGGACTGGGATAATACAGTGACACAGCTGAGGAAGACCCGAGCCCACCGGAACCGAGCGAATCAGCCATGGAGGGACTGCTGTCTCCAATGAGGACGCGGGTAGGTTACCATGTGGGATTTTCAGAGCACCCCAACTACTGTTTCCTCCACAGGAATCCATCGGGGCATTTAGGGAGATGGCATGTCTTGCACGCTGCCGGGCTGCAGAAATGAGTCAGTCTGTGCTGCGAGTGTATAAAAACGTTTAGGCAGTGCAGAAAAACTGAAATGCACTTCTGAGTTTGCATGCAATGTGTGTGTGTGCTTGTGCATTTGTGTGTGCGTGTGTGTGCATAGATTAACAAGGGGTCGCTTTGAAAGAATGACTCAGTGTTTCAGAGTGGTGCCTATCTCCCATCGGTACAAATCACTGGCCTTTTTGATTTAGGATAGAGAAAAGGAGGATGTGCGAGGAAGGAACCGGCTTCAGTTTGTACAGTGAATTGGGTGAATATCTGAAAGTGACAATTCACTATTGTTCTTGTTATACATGACCTTCTGTGTAAGATAGGGGCGCTTCTGTTCAGCACGGGAGCTTTTAGGTTAATGTCTCAAAGTGCGCTGTGCTCAGGCCATCTGTGTGACAGTAGATGTCTGTGTCCGTTCCATCGAGAAAAGCCTAATGAAAGAAGAAAATGATGTGTGTGTGTGTGTGTGTGTGTGTGTGTGTGTGTGTGTGTGTGTGTGTGTCTGTCAGATCACACTTGGTTATTTGTCCGTATCCATGTGCCTGCATGTGACATCCAGCACTATTCTGTGGATAGTAATGGACTCCGAGAGGTGTCTGCCTCCCAGTTGAGATCTGAGATGAAAACCCGTTTGTTCCAGCTGGGATATGAGATATATTACAGCGAGAGTCAGTGAGTTTAATGTGTAAGAGAGGGAGAGTTAGCTCGGCACTGGAATATACAGTGGAAGCTGTGATTGTGCTATTAATATTTATGAAGGCGTGATTGCACTTTTGGAAGGAGAGCAGAGCGATTTTCAGTTTCTTTCTCTAACTTTTTATCAGCTGTGAAATGTAGACCTAATTTGACATGACATGTTCTTTATTAGTAATATTCTTTCAGCATTTCTTTAGTCAGAGCCTGTTTTCACATGTGAGAAAATATGAATTGTGCAAGAATGCAGGTGATTCATATGTGAAAAGGCGTTTTTTTTGTGAAAATTTCCAGTTTGCGTGTAACGTTACCTTCTTTTCACACATTAAAATGGTTGTTTGCATGTGAAATCGCCAACCACACGTGAAGAAATGCAGTTCACGTGTGAAACTGTGGTTTTCACATGTGACATTTTCATAAGAGCTACTTCTCCCTGAGAGGACGGAGGTGATTTAACAACCCTCCCTTCCCCCTCTCTGTATTTTATCACCACTGGTACAGACCTGTACAACCAAAAAATAAATTCTGGATGCATCCGCCACCAAGTATACATGTGGCAATTTGCATATATTTTAATGGTGTGTTTGATCATATTTTCAACATATAGGATTAGCTCAGAACCATATAGCTGCTCCCACACAAGCCTCCACTTGTGAGGATGCTGAAAGGGTTAAGCCACTGGGATGACCTGATGGTGTTGTCACACATGAGTACCCACATCTGCTCACCTCTCCTCCCTCACCTTTACAACTCGCCCTTCTTCTTTCCTTTATTTCATCGTGCTTTTGGTCCCTTTTTTTTTCTTCTTTTCTTTCTGCTGTGCAGGATGTGCGACACACACTCCTCTTCGCATTAAAGCCAAGAGTGTGTCTGTCTCTTTCTCGCTTCCCTGTGCCCGTTTGTCTGCCCACCTGCCTGCCTGTCTGTCTGTCTGTCTGCCCCTCACTGCGTCTTTGGCAGTTACCACGAGCGGCGTAATTGGTATTCGCAGATCGGCCCATGATCTAATCCAAAGACGAGCGTTAGCGGGCTGTTTGGAGATAGACTTGGCTTCAAAGATGTGGCGTGGAGTCAAGCCTGCTATATCTGTGCTGTCTGCCACCCTGGACAGATTTGCCCATGAGCTGTGGCAATTACTTTCAACAACTAAATGACTTTTGCATTTATCTTCATCAGCCACATTGAGCCTCACATGCCCCACGGTCGATCCGTGTATCCCACTTTTGGGCATCAAAGTCGCTTTAGTAGATTTACGTGAATGAATCACACCATAATGAGCCAGAACAGGAGTCTCTCAAAGTTTACACTGCATAATCTCGCTTTAACACGCCTTTTCTCGCCCTCAGAGGAATGTAGTGAAAACAGCCACTTTGATTTGTGAATTTTTTTATCCTGTCCTATCTTTCAGTTTACTTGTAAACAGCAGCCGCGATGGGAAAAGTAAAGAGGGGAACAAACCTCTGATATACAAAATGTTTGTGTTTTCACAGTGGAAGAGAGCAATGCCTCGTTTCTCAGTGGAAACAGAGCAGCATCTGTAGTAAATCTGAGAAAAATCACGTCAAAGTTTGTTCTCTGCCATCATATACAAGTGGTGGCAGTACCCCCATTAACAGCTTTTTTTACTTTAGAAGTCCAAACCCAATTCAGACAAAAAAGAAGAGGGAAAAAATCAGTTTCGTCTTGTCTTTGCAGGGCAGAATGCCTCTAAGTCTCGCTACGAGGATACACAAAAGGTGACCTCAACCTCAAGATAACACTTGGGGAATAGCAATAGCCTGTAAAAGCAGAAATACACTTAATCCTCAGCTCACAAAAATGGTAAAATTTTGCTGAGATGGCTGCGAAGGCGATCTAGTGGACTTTAGGATAGTTGTACTCTGTATATCTTTTCCCTTTCCTCTGCCTCACTACTGCGCGTTTTCACTTATTTTTCCCCCCTATGCACTCTGCATCACTCGTCCTCTGTGTTTCTTTATTTAGGATGACAGTAATGGGCAGTGAAGCAGGAAAATGAAATAAAATAAGCATCAGCGAGCTGTGCGGCTGTGTTGCCTTTGTGTGTAGTTGCATACGACGGGAAAAGCAGGTCAACACAAACACACAGAGCTCGCAGAGAACAGTGAGCTAAGTAATCCTGAGGGAATCTGAAAGAAGTAGCCAATTTGTTATCTTCAGTGTCCATAAAGTTTGCTCACGCACAGTCGTCATGATTATGTCGACTGTCTTTATGCCTTTGTAATGTGATGTTATAGATTGGCGGTTATTTCAGTGCGGATGCTGCTGATTCTCATGGACATTATTGCACACCATCTCCACACCTCTTCCCTGCTTAACTGTCTTTTTGTGTCAGAGACGAACTGAAAGACTCATTCTCAGAATCTAAAAGAGAGAGATCAAGTTCCCCGTCGGTATCCCCAGTTGTACCTAATATATGCATATAGGTCAGTAGAACAAGGAGCTCCAGCTTCATAGAAGTCTTCCTCGCGAGAACATGTGTGCTGTTGTATGTTGAATGAGTGTGTGTCTGTCTGTATGTGTGTGTGTGTGTGTGTGTGTGTGTGTGTGTGTGTGTGTGTGTGTGTGTGTGTGTGTGTGTGTGTGTATCAGCTCTCCAGTCAGCTCCTCCTGTGTGAGTGGATCAATAGGGAGTAGTTATCAAGAGATTAACCCTGTCAATGCTCTATCAGTCCAATCAAGGAGACTCCTCTGCTCTTCCTCTCTCCGTCACTCTCTCACTCCCGTCGTTTATCCACTGCCGGCTCACTCTCTTTTTTCGGCTGAGTGTCACCGCCTCTCTCGTCTCAAGCCTCTTTCCTCTTCAGGTCATGCGTATGCACATGCTTGTGTGTGTGTGTGTGTGTGTGTGTGTGTGTGTGTGTGTGTGTGTGTGTGTGCGTGTCCAGCTGCTCACGACAGATGGAGCCATTACCGAAATGGCCGAGGGCTTGGACGTACATGCACACTCACCCACAAATACATATTTATTTTATTAAGGAATGGTCATTTCACACACACACACACACACACACACACATTACTTTGGATGCATCTCTTACATGCAGTCATCACAAACACACCGACTTGACATCAGCCTGACTCATCGTTCTCCCCTCCCCCAAAATCCCAGCAAGCCCTGACTACCAAATGTTCCCCCCCTCTACCCCACCTCTTCAGTTCTTGCTCTCCCCAACCATCCATCCACCTGGCTCATTAGTGGGCAGGCAGCCGTCAGGATGGTTAAGGTCAGGGTGGCACGGAGGAGAGGACGAGGCAGCCAAAAGGGAACTGACCAGACCCACATCCCTGAAGCCGACCGCCTCGCTGCTTGGATGAAAATAATTAGGAGAGAAAGGAAGGGCTGGTGGGGTTTGGATTTGCAGCACAAGGTGGGGCTGCCATTGGCAACCCACTCGCACACACACAGAGATACACACACAAAGCACACGCATTCAATGCACAGCAGGTTGGCTGGCAGCATTTAAAGGCCAAAGTAAACAGTAAAAGGGGGGGAATGTCTGGTGGCCGGAACCACATGGGGGACATGCAAACAAACGCACACACACACATACATTGGCTGTAGAGCCCAATCTCCCAGCTGTCATCTAAGCCCACCACGTGTGCTATCAAGAGTAGTCTCTATTAGGAACAGTGCAGCAATAGATTGTAGGTTGCAAAGTAAGTCAATATGTATGTAAGTGGAGATGATGTTTTTTTTTATATCTTTGCACTTGATCAACATTCTTGATATATTCATCATCAAGTGAAATTGATTTTAAAAAATGACAGTGATTATATTCGCTTTATTGGCTTCTGACGTCTTCACACAGTACAAGGATAATGTTGATCCTGACATAAGTATCACACGTCCGTTGGGACACGGATGCATTGATGACATACAGCGAGGCAGACAAAGATAAAGGGAGGCAGAATTGTAGCTTTACTGTGTAAGATAAGATCAGTAGGTTGTCATGTAGAGAGGGAGAGATCCTCCCACAGCTCCCCGTTTGAAGCTCCCTCTCCCTCTGCCGCACATCTCCACTCTCCCCCGTTTGAAGACGTGGCGCTGCATGTCGACCATACGCCATCTCTGATCACGAGTGTGCGTTGGCGTGTGTGTGTGTGTCCGCCCGTGTCGGCGTGCCCTGCCGCGTCAAGCATGTCAAACGTGCTCTTGTCCCCTTGAAGAGGCCCGAAAGATGAGATCAATCAGAGCGCAATTGAGCAACCAGAGAAGCAAACCTGGTGATGCACTTAATGTTAGGTGTTGTCATGGAAACACAGGGTGCAGATTTTCCACTTCATTGGCTGCCATCAGTCTGCAGGCACTTTTTAAAATTATTTCCCAGAAAGCCAATTGAAAGATGGGAGTGGAAATTAGTCAAGTGTCCAGGAAGATAGGTAGAAGACGCAGCAAGACACAGAAGTTTTATAATGAGAAATTAACTGGAACATCATACTTCAATTAAACACATTTGTGTCTGTGTGTCGGTGTTAAAACCATGCACTCCAGATTAAAGAGCCCCTAGCAGTGCTATTATGTATATTGACTCTATCTGTGTAATTGCATAGAATGGTTAGTCCCATGAGGCTGCTTTTAGCCTTTGGAGAATCAGAAGGGCAATTACACTTTCTGATATTGGAATGTAATCACACGCACACACACACACACATGCACACACACACACACACACACCTCTGATGAACGAGCAGAGGATTGGTGATGTCACCCCTGCAACAAAGGGTGACCCTGCATTAAACAGGTATCATACATCAACCTATCAGCAGATCTGCATAGCTCAGACAATTTTGCGCAAATACACACCCATACACTCACACAGGAAATAAGCGTTTCCCCCTCACCCCGTTATTATCTAATCTCTTCCAGTCACACGCACTTACCTCAACCCAACCAGAGACCCACCATTTCCCTTCCTCTCCCTCTTTTCAAGCCAACCTACCTCAGTACCTATACGTCGTCCCCTGGGCTCTGAACCGTGACCCCTTTACATAAGAGAGGAAGCTGACAGCGGCAGGACTCCTCGAATTCGATTGGCTGACCAAGAACTGGACTGGTGTCAACACTGTCCTGAGGGCAGAGAGAGAGAGAGAGAGAGAGAGAGAGAGAGAGAGAGAGAGAGAGAGAGAGAGAGAGAGGTGTGTGCTGTTATAGACAAGAGAGAACAGCATGCAGTGTGGGACCTAATTTCCAAGGTGCTAAGTACATCCGTATCAAGAGAGAAACACGCCATAAAACATCTCAACATTTTATGCTCACAGTCGATCTCCAGCAGCAACTTTGCTGATCCAGCTTTGACCTATTCACATGCACTGAGGGATACTGGCTCCGATACAATTACAAATGCAGCCCGAAGCGCCAGATAGTGTGGAGAGAAAATCACTCCCCCACCACCGCAGGGACTCAGGTTCTATCCCTGGCTGCAGTGTTTCTTGCTTCTGGCCTGGGTGCCCCTTTGAGCGTAATTGGCAAAATGGCAGGTATGAAGCCACAAAGGATCATATCTTTGTAAGTGCACCAATAACCATCGCTGGTTGGCTTGGAGCGCCCATCCAGGGGTGATTACTTGGACCTCCATGTGTTATTGTCTCCTGGTGAGCTCCTCCTGGCAGATGAAATGAAGCAACTCGCGAATCCATGTGTATCTGAGGCCAACAGAGGGAGATATTGCTGTAGCAACAAAAGCTGCAGGGCAAAGGGAATTGGCCTTTCCAAAATTGAGAGAAAAAAAAAAAACGAAGAACAAAAAGAATATAAAAAGAAAAATACAAAGTTTTGTTTCAAACAGATTTTTTTGGCTTGAACTTGTAGAGTAAATGTTCAGTTCTTTGCAATAGTGGTAGAAAAAACCAGCAGAACATATTTCATGACAGACTCTAATGTTTTACACTTCTCCTACTAAATATTTCATTTTTGTCTTGTTCAGTGGAAGAGCTTACTTCCTTTCCTTTTTCATAGTTTAGTCATTTCAGTTTTTAAAAGGCCGTCAGTGCTGGTAGCCTGCACAGATTTTACATTCGCAGTTTTTATGCTCCAGCGCGAAAATGTCTAATTCATGATTTACAGATGCAACTGCTCAAGGAGACAACAGACATTGAACATGCACACATATGGATGCACACGCGTAAAATGCATGCCCATAAACACATGCAGGCACGCTGGTCAATTTGCATGCTGCATAAGCTGCATGCACAGCTCCAGCTGATGGACCTGTATGCTGCCACCAGACAGCCTTATTGATGTTGGTTTGTCAGGCGTCCAGATGCAAGACTGGGGCCAGCAGGTTCAAAGATGCTGTAAGGATGGATGGAAGGAAGGAAGCAAAGAAGGAAAGGAAGGCAGGAAGGACAGAATGAAAAGGGGAGTGATAGAATGGTGATGCTGCCAGGATCAAGGAGGAATAAATCTGTTCAGAGTGGCAAATTGAACGTGGAGGGGGAGGAGATTCTGTGGAGCCGTTCCTGATTTTCAGCTCTTGATTTTCTGAAGCAGCCGTCCATGAAACTGCAGGCGGTTTACCAATCCCATCCAGCTTTAGTGATCTTATTGCTGCTTCTCAGAGGGGAAATGCAGCAGGGAGGAACACGCTTTTAATAAACATGCCCTTCTGAAATAGTCCAACACTAAGGGATTTCTTCTAAAGAGTTTGTCTGTTTTGAAGCACATATTAGAGGTCATTTCCTGTAGTGTGTTTCAACTGATGTGGGAAATCAAAACTTCGATTTTTCTATCATTTCAAGCTAACACTCTTGCCTGCTCCATCACCAAAGTGTAGGCAGAACTAAGTGCTCTCTTGGACCCTTCTTGTCAGTTTAATCCCTCTCCTCACCGATCCAGTGCTCTAGTTATGAACACTGTGCAGTGGTTGCCAGGTATTCTATTACCGTCCTTCTCCCATGTGTAGACAGCTGCCATTACGCTGAATTAAACCCAAATATGAAATCAAGGTTGCCAGATTGATGCTCATCCATCCTCCGAGGAATACTTACATCATCCAAAGTGCCTCGCTGACCCTCAATGCTCTCATTACTGCTTGTTAGAACAATTAAATGTGACGTGTGTCAGATTTATAACTCACCCCTGTGTGTGTTTGTGTGTGTGTGCACACGCTGGTGTTTGTTTTATTCTGAGCAGATGTGAGCATCTGCCATTGCAGTTAAGGCCATTAATACATGTCTAGAGGTGTTTGTACGTGGATGTGTCTGGTTTTCGGCACCAGCTGTTGTTATTTGCTGTGTACTCCGTTTCTACATGCACCTTTGCAAGTTGTCTGACATACTTGATTTTAAATATACATTTGCATTTATGAGTCAGCGCCTCACTTGCAATAAGGAACGTTATCTTGAGATAACAACATAATCGGCCCGTTATCAAAAGGAAAACAAAAGGTTGTTTCCATCTTATTACTTATCAGAGATCAGGAGGGCCACGCCAGCGTTCATAAATGGTGCTCGAGAGCTGTGGCAACACATTACAGTACCCTTTCTTGATCAGACCGTATTGATCTTGGTCTAACGTAGGCATAAAATGTCATTCCGTCTTTCTGTAAGAGATGACATTCAGATTAGGTCTTGTCATTTAAAGTCTAATGTACACATTAAAGTGCGTTTAAAGGTCTTGGGGAGTACTACTGCATGTGTGAAACAGTAGTATGAAGCCCTTTGTGGCCCCAGAGGAAGCTGCATGTAATCTGATAAATAGCCTTCAGTGATGTCACCCACTGGCTGTTAACACTGTTGGACTCATCATGGACAGTTTAAAAACAAATTGAAAAAGCACAACCACATCGTTCGTTCTTCCTTTCCAACACTTTCTGCCTACATTACCCACAATGCAAATTAGCCACCGAGTGATATTATTGGAGGCATTTTTTCCAGATTAAATGCAGATTCCTCTGGAACAACAAAGACTTTATACTACGTTTTGTTTTGTTAAATAGTTAGCCTATAAGGAGAGGACTAGACAAGAGGTCACTTAACAGGCTTGTGTACTTTGTCAGTCAGGTGTGATCAAATGAACCTGACTCTCGTTTTCAAGTTCTCCACAAGGTCGTTCTCAGGATAATTTATCTACTTATCTCAAGAAGTTTGCCTTTTCTTTTCACAAAAGGAATGTTTTTTGGACACTAGACACCTGTGTGTTTAAGGAAGTGCCTAATAACACATAAATATACATTTGGCAGCGATAACAAAGAGGACGCCGACTGCTTTCTGTCAATCAGCACGTTCATTTCATGGAATGCTGTCTGACAGGACATGAAGTAGGAGCCGTTTGATGTTGGGTAGTAATTAAATACTGGTCTTAAATACAAGCATTTCAAAATAATAGTGCACCCTTGTACTGTGTAATGTAACTCCCTCCTTGGTATTGTTCAATTATTGGGTAACGTGTGTTTTGCAACTGCCCTGTTTGGTCTATGTGAGAGCTCTTACCCACTCTACCTGTTTATCAACTTTCTGATTTTGCCACTGGACATTTTAAGAGACTGTCACTGTATCACTGCAAACGTAATCAGGTGTCATCTGACTTCCTTGGAAATCTTACAACTGTGTTCTAAACTGTCCAAAGTCATTTTTTTGATGTTTCTGTCATTTCATCCACCCTTAACCTTTAAATCAGTGTATGTTGTGTTTCGCTATCTGACCACCAGAGTGTGCTGTGTGATGGGATTCCCTAGCCCAAAGGCTTCCCAAAATCATGAGCCTCAGCACCACAAAGTCCAGTCGTGTTTCATTAGAGGAAGAGGAGCAGGTCATCTTGGTCCAATGTTCCAACTACTATCCTTAGTTTTTACTGTAGCTGCTTCAGTAAAGAGCAGGCTGCAAGAATCTTTTCTCAGCAGTGAGTGAGCATTGAGAAAGTCAGCACTGATGGAAAACAAAAAACTCCAGGTATTGCTTAAGACTCGCGGCTGTCAGAAGCAACCTGCCTCTTCCTCGGCTGGCCATGTCCTGTCTGATGTATGGAGCCAATAAGCGGAGACCCTCGGCTCTAATGAGCATCGGTCTGCTGTTGTGCTGCTGTGTGTGAGCTCTGGCCGTTTGGCCCCAATAAACACTGAGATATATTAGACAACTGTGTAGCTCCTCTCATCCGTCACCACAGCTCTCCCAGAGACACGGGGGCTTGTGGAGGGGACCAGGTGGGAAAGAAGGAGAGAGAGAGAGTGTGTGTGTGTGTGTGTGTGTGTGTGTGTGTGTGTGTGTGTGTGTGTGTGTGTGTGTGTGTGTGTGTGTGTGTGTGTGTGTGGTGACCAGAAAACTGTTATGTGTATAATTAATGACCTCATCCTGCTCCTCCGGCTGTCCAAGAAGGAGAGAATGTGGGGGACAAAGACAAAGAGCAGGGAGTGAAAACAAGAGAAAAAAAAATGACGATGGGGCGACAGTGAGGGGAAAAAGAGATTGAAGGAGGGAAGCATATGTTAAAGGCTGCACTTTATTAATAATTATGAGTTTTGTCAGTGACCGAGTGGCCGTCCCATTACCCCTGCTGTCTACTGGAGGGGCAATTAGATTGGATTTAACCCCCCCAATACCTCCCCAACTAAATCCTCCTTCTCTTCCACCAGCCCTTCATTTTGTCCAATCTTCAGCTCTTTCCTGCCTCCCTTGTCTTTCGTAGCTTCAGCAGCGCCTCTGTTCCCATGGCAATAAAGGGAGCTGAATGTAAATAAGCGGCAAATACCGAGCGACAGAACCTTGGCTTGGAGGGAAACCTGGGACTGATAAAACCCTGTCTGTCAGAGCACATCTTTCTTCTGACTGAGGTGAGAGAGGGGAACAAGGACAAAGGCGAGAGAAGGGTGGGAGGTGACTGGTCTGTCTCCAGTGGCGGCCGTGGCCCCAGGGGGTCGGTCTGCCCCCCTTCTGTCAGTCGTCTCTCTCTCTCTTTGGATCCGTCCTCCACACCATCCATTTTAGACATGAGATAATCAATATCTTAAATTAGTAAATGTAAAATCAAACAGACACAAACTACACAGCCTCGATTCCATGTTATACATTCACAAGATGAGAGGGACGGCCTGCAGTGGTGTCAGCAGGTGAAGACGATCTCCTCAAATTACGTCCCTCTTTCCCTGAGGCCCAGGGGCTCTCCTCCTCCTCCTCCTCCTCCTCCTCCTCCTCCTCCGTGCATTAACAAAGACAGTCTGCCTGAGTCATTTGGCCAGCATTAGGCATTGGTTTGCGTGGCAGGGGAGGAGCCGGTGCACCTGTCAGAGGTGCGGGGCCCATCTGTACAGTAACAAGCTGCTTAGTCCCATGCCTGCAGCAAGAGGTGGAGCAGGCACAGTCTGGCTTGGGTTACTGCACCACTGGGAGAAAGCATGCATGAGTGTTGTGGGCTACAGAATGAGAAGGTCATGTTGGCTCATTAGAAGAAGGAAATGCAAGTATTAGTGTGTGCATGAGGGAGTGTGTAGAACAGTATGCACAGGTGCATCCCATTTATACGCTGCGGTTGTTTGTGCACATACTTTGTTAGTTTGTGGTTCGCATGCCAGAGGGATCATATGATTCATTGTCTATAAAGGCGGAGAGTCGCGTAGTTACGAGGGGATGAGAGGTTTACGAGGGTTATAAGCACAGCTGCATCCTGCATGTAGACAAATGAGTCTTCCACAGCAAAAGTCTGAGGAACGAGGATTATTTGGCCTGAGTGTGAGGAAGACAGGGAAACTTACATTAGTTTATGGGTTTTCAGTAGTTGGCC
Source organism: Acanthopagrus latus (assembly GCF_904848185.1). Lineage (NCBI taxonomy): Eukaryota > Metazoa > Chordata > Actinopteri > Spariformes > Sparidae > Acanthopagrus > Acanthopagrus latus. The sequence continues at coordinate 7,333,460 of NC_051046.1, read as the reverse complement.
TCAGTGTCAAAATGATTAGTCAAGTAATCGACTCTTCAGTCAGCAGTAAATTAATTGAACATTTTGACATTCACCCGTAAATACATTCACTGATGACGGCTTCTCAAATGTGGGAATATTCTGTTTTTCGTTTCTTATTTTATTGGAGTTAGAATATAGTTAGTTTGGGATTGTTGTACCAATAAAATATGAAATTACATGACAACCTTGGTCCGTGGGAAACTGTTTTGGATATTTTGAAGGTCCAGTAAGTAGGACTAGGTGGCATCTACAGGTTGCAGACAGCAGCCAAAGGAATAACCCAAAAAACACACAAAACTCTCCAAACCCAGTGTTTGGTTTGTCCTTTCTGGGCTACTGCAGAGACACGGCAGCACAACTATGGATCTAACAAGGGAAATATAGATATAGCATCGGAGGTGGGCCAGCTGCACATGAAGGCAAAAAAGCTCGATTTCCAAGGTATAAGATTACTTAATACTTATTAACTATTAGCGTGTGCATTAGAGACTTCTGCTGGCTGATCTGGACAGCGTCTGATTGATCCCCAGCTGACCTGAAAGGGGTAAAATGATTTAATCTTCTAGACTTTTTTACAGCCGCTTCTTTCACAACACAAACTCATGGAGATAGTGTTTTGGGGCCCCTGTGCGTCATGTGAGATTGTAATTATGCAGTTTCGGCCAAAATTTGCGATACAAGATGATACAAACCACGTTCCTTTTTACGGACTAAATTAGCCATTGATTAATTGGAAAAATAAACCAGATAAATCGTTAATGAATATCCCCTCTTAAAACAGGACATTGATTCAAAAGCCTTGAATCCTCTTTTTGCAGATGATGCTCCTCTAACTCTGGCTGCAGGCAGCCAGTCATATGTGTGGTAAATATTCAAAATATAGGACAGTGGTCCATTGCAAATTCTGTGTCCACATTGTTTTAAGCACACACACACACACACACACACACACACACACACACACACACACACACACACACATACACACACTAAACTGTGTTAACCCATGTTTTCCCCTTTTTCAAGTATCCCGGTGTTTTCCCCGGGGAGTATGATCATGTATAACCCATTTCCCCCTCATGATCCGGCCTGTAAAGATTAAATATGTAGCCGTATCATCAAACATTTAACGCTCACGCTGCTACAAATCACATTTCTAATCGTGTGTGGACTTTGGGGATGGGGGCTCACGTGGATCGCTTGATCCTAAGTAGATGTGAGTGTGCTGCTTGCACGCTAGAGTAATTCATAAAAAGTCGTGCAGACATGCCGGCAGACGGGCTTGCCTGCTTAGCAGAGTGTTAATTGTTAAATCAGTGTTAGGGAAACAATGTTTTCTTGCTCACTTAAAGGCGTCGTGGGTATGTGTGCGTCTAGCTGTGTCTATTTCTGTGCACGGCGTAGGCTGGGAAGCCTCCTCGGCACTGGGTAAAGTGGGCTAAGTTTACTGGGGCAGAAAATGCTGGAGCGTGACTCAATCCAGCGCCTTCATACAACCAGCCTCTAAAATATGCCTCTGTCGCATTCTGTCTGCTCAGTGCCTCTCAGACACACACTCACTCTGGTGTGGGAGGCTTGTATGTAGGACAAGACAGAAGCGGAGGCTCCATCCGAGATAGAAAAGGTGCGGAAAGTTGTGTGTTTCATGAAGGCCTTTTGATCCTCCGTGCATATCAGGCATTCTGCTTGTTTTCCACATGAGTATGGATGGGTCTGACTGAAGTCCAAGGTGACTTTCACTGCAGCAAGAATGACATAAGATAGTAGAACGCACCTGCCTCCGTCCTCACAGGCCCTCTGTGCACACACACACACACACACACACACACACGTCTGCACCCAGAGACATAACAGAGAGCCATTCACTGTAATGTGGAATGACAGATTTGGGGTGCGGAGTGACGCAGCAAAATTCAGATTACTAACAGCGCTGCAGAGGAATGACTTGGCAGAATCCCTTTCATCTGCACTCATCGTCCTTCATCACTCGAGGCTGGCAAAAACCAATAAACAAACGGGGAGGAAAAAACAGAGAAAGACAGAGCAAGCAATACCGAGGACAGAAACAGACTGACATTGTAATTGGACATGTTGAAGGAGACCTGTTATGCGATTATGTTACACTTTTGTTCGTTTCCTTCATTGTTTTATGTGTTCTTGTGCATGTTACTGAAACACTGTGTCAATTGTCTCGCCTTTAATTCTGTGACATCACACTACTTCAAAGAGTCACACGTTTGCATAATGAATGCCTCGCGTCTGGATTTGAACATAAGAATTGATTTAGCACAGCTGCTCTGTTGGTGTTAGCGGTGCTGGGTCAGGCATGTGTGAGCTGACCAATCAGAGGAGAGAGGGTAAAATAAAACTGTGAACCTGAAAATGAACATATTATGTCACCTTTAATGCTCCTAATAACCATGTAGAACCTGCAGCAAAGGAAAATAACTTACAGTATGGCATACAGTGAGTCAATAAAATGATTTTAGGGTTATTTGTTCGGACACACCAGCAGACGAGGTGCAGTGTGTTGCTTCCTCTGCATGCTTGCCGACTTTAACACCTACCCACCCAGCGTTCATCTCAGAGAGTGGCAGTAAACCCTTTAGACAGTTGGCTGCAAACAGGTGCTTAAGAGGCTTTATCAACGTGTCTGGTATAGATACTATTTTTGAGTCTGTGACTGTGAGCGTACAAACCTCAAACCACTTGGACACTTGCCCAGAGTTTGATTAGCACATACCCCTATTTTTGCACACCAGGTGGACATCGCGATCAATCACATCCACACAGACACACTCTCTGTGCTCTGTAAAGACCAAATCCACCGCAGCAAGCTTTTTACAATGAATCAGAATCACAGAGGCTTGTCAGGGCCGGTTTTGTGATGCACGGCCTGAGCTGCTGCCAAAACCAGCACTGTAGTGTTCTTCCTGCTTACTGGATTACTGAGGCGGTCAACTTCCACGAGGAAAACGGCGAAGGAGCGAGATGGAAAAACTCCTCCGACTTCTTCAGTTCGTTTCATGTCAAGGTATTATATTATGTAGTGAAGATTTTCTAGCTAACATAGGTTAATGCAGTCAGCCTGTGGTCATGTTGATGTAAATCATTTGGTATTCAGTATTTGTATTCTCTAACATTTCATTATGCTTTTTTTTCATATGTATCTATAAATCTATCTCATAGCTATTGTGTGTGTGCACAATGATGTTCACGAGGCAGCGACAAAGGAATTCCACCATCATCGGTGAAGAAAACAGTAGCATGGCCGTTCAAACACGCTCTTTTGTGTAAATCACACAGTAATATGTTTGTATATGTGCATTTCTAAGTACATGTGAGTGTACCTCGTGTGTGCAGGACGGAACATAATGTGTCGTTAGCGACTGTGTGAATAATGCAGGGAGGTGAGGTGATATTCAGCTCTCTGTGAGATGTCTGTCATAAACATTGCATCTGAGATTCATTTCACTACCCTTTGTCACACGCACGTTGGATTATACACAGAAATCTTGGTTTTAAGTTAACCCTAGCCGTGCCACAGAGTCACAGTTGGACATGCTGTCCTGTGCTTCCTCTCTGTCGGGGGCTAAGCTCCTCACTAATGACGAATGCTGCTCGAGATAGGCTACCTGCTGCTCCCGACACTCTTCGCTGCTTTCAGTCTCCACGTGCCACCTGCTTCACAAGTCTTAATGGCCATATACTGTCCATCTTCACCGTGCTGGAGGGAATTTATAATGCATGAGCGGCATGCAGATGAGAATTAGGAGGATATTTCTGAGTTATTGATGGTGGAGTGTTACATATTCACAGCAGGCAGCATTAGGAGCAACCTCAAGAAGACAAGGAAGCCTCCTGAGGGCAACAAAGGACTGACAGATCTGTGCACTCTGTCTTTAACACCCAGTGATGTGTGTTATGGTTCATATGTGTGTGTGTGTGTGTTAGCACAGAATCGCGGCTGTGCATTAGACTCTGTCACACTCCGGTGCTCCTGACCAGAGCTGATGTGAGGACTGATGAGTGGCTGATGCTCACACCCCAGAGAGGTCAAAGGGGTAAAAGGTCATTGGTACTCAGGGTCTGTGTGACTTAGGAAGAGGACAGAAGGAGGACAGGAGGCAGAGATAAGATTCAGAGGGATGACTCTTAGACACAGAAGGGCTGAGAGAGAGAAATGAAGCAAGAGGGGAGAGATTGAACGCGAAAAACAGTGAAGGGGTTTCCATCGAGAGAAAGGAAGAGGTCTGGTTAGATGGTTGAGTTTCTGAACAGCAATGTGAGACTATCACAGCAACTTCTCCACCCAGTGTAGTATAGGGAGTACCAAGAGGCACATGGGCTGAGTGGTGGGTCGTACACAGGACCTTCACCCAGGAGACTGAGGTTTGCATCCCATGTCTAGATCTTTTCCTCAACCTGACCATATAGTTTTTTTTGCCTTAACCATGTGGATGGCCTAACCTGTTGGCCACAAAACCAAAAGCTACTGTGCATCTTTATGAGACACTGAGGTCATTTGTGTTTGACGACTGGGGATGAGAACACGTTGGCACTGCCAGCGAAAATACATAAATAAATGATTTGATAAAGACATCTTATCACTGACCAGTTGAATCTGCAATATACGCTGGTTGATTCCAAATAACAAGGTTTCCTGCCTGCATGTAAACATAGATTTTGTCACACTCCTTCCAGCTCATTGCCGTGTTGCATCCTGTTTGTTGGTACAGCCCAGCTAAACTCACTTTCCTCTTTACCCCTGACTGTCTGACTCAGTGTCTCTGTGTCTTTCTTTCTGTACGTCTGGTTAACTGAGCGAGTACGAGGGGGGGTGCATTCCATCAGCGAAAACAAAAACAACCCCTCACCACGGAGAGAACCCACCAACATCCTTCATCCCCCTGCTTCCCTTCTTTTCTTCTACTTTCCTTCCTCCCTCCATGAGTCGCCCCTCTGCTATGCACCCACATCTCCCCTCCAACCCTCTCCTTCCCCATCAGCCCTCTACCCCACATGCCCTGTCCTCTGCAACCCCCACCCAACCCCCTCCTCCCCGTCATTATTACATAAGCTTCCAGTCATAGAGCCCGGCCATATCGCTGTTGTTTTCCCCCCTGTGTGTCTATTGGAGCCTCAACATCCAGGGCCAGTCCTTAATGAGGACCCTACAATGGCCCATTGATGAGAGGCCCAGTGTGAGAGAGGATGACCCCGGCCAAGAGCACCCAGAACTGGGCATCAGCTGCCCCCGGGCTCTCCCTCCACACAAAGACGTCCACTGTGGACAGAGACCTGAAAGGGCAGAGAGAAAAAGAGGAAGAGAGAGGGTGAAGGGAAAAAGAGGGAGGAGATATCCTGGTCAAATAACTCAGAGAATGAGCTATAATGATATGAAAAAAAATTAAACAGCTGTATGACTTCATCACAGAGCAGTCGCTTCTCCGACCATTAGCTCCTCATCAAGCCTCATGCTTCCTCCTCCTCCTCTTCCTCCTCCACACATCCCAAAAACAGCGAGACCCACCCTCTGCCCTCCCTCTGCCAGGGAGTTGTCAGTGTCTTCATCTCACCCATGGATCATAACTCAGACCTGAGGAGGGGACTACAAGGCTGAAGTCTGTCACAAACCCTCTTCAGAAGCCATAGGTTGCTCAAAGGAGCGACTGAAGCTCTTTGATGGGAGACCCAGACTCTTTTTCTGGAAACATTTGGAGCTATAATCAGAATCCAGACGGATTTCAGAGCCAAGTTTACAGGAGATAGGCGTGTTTTGTTTTGTTTTTTTTGTTTTTTTTGTAGACTACGGCTGGTCGTTTGAGAAGCCGTGTTTGATTGGGAGAGAAAGGAGAACGTGGACAAATTAGGCTGGACTTTTAGAAGCTGTCATGGCGTGATCAGTTGAAGAACTGGGATGTTATTGGACTGACATGACTTAACTATTCCCTACAAGTCATCTGTCACTATCCCATGATTTCAGCTAATAACAGGAAGACGAGCCAGGGTTTGGGTTTCTGTTTAAGAGTCGATTCTTTTCGGCGGCGTTTGTTTTTGGACACGCTGAACGATGACTCTCGCAGCACGACTGGAGGACTTGGAGGTGACGCTGGAGCACATGCTTATGGATGTCTTTGTGAGTTTGCCCATTCCTGCTATTGTGTTTTTAATCGCAGTAACCGTCTTACTTTCTATCATGAAGTTAATCTAACTTAATTTATCTATCATCGCCTTTCCTCGCTCTTCTCTCCGTGTTACACATGTGACCTCTCCAGTGTATAATTGCAATCAGAGACCAGAGGCCAACATATGTTCACATCTCTATCCAGATGCTCTCTCATTAATTGGCATAAAAAAATAAAACTGAGGACACGTCAAACTCTCTTCACGGGGAGATTTAGGGAATAAACTGGCTGACCAGGAATCTAACCTGGACTGGCCTATACATGACTCAACACGGGGTTAGCCCAATGAGTGAAGACCTTTGCGAATGTTATCTCAGCATGTGAGGAGCTTTCATCCAACCAGCCCCAAAGTATTAAATCTATGTTCTGTGCTTACTTATGCTTTCTGCAGTCCGCAGCCTTTACAGTTATTTGCAGAAAGTCATAAATCTTTTGATTAGGGGGGAACGAAATCTCCAAGTGAAGGAAGTGTGGATCGAGAATGAGGAAATGAGGGATGAAAGAGGAATGAGAACGAGGAAGGAAAGTCTGATGGATGCGATCGTCAGGTTTCTATTGCCCGAGACGCTTGGGTAGAGGTAGATTACTCGGGCCCCTGTGGTTTACAAAGTATTCGGGCTGTGGGAATGAAAAACTGGTATACATTGCATCCCTCACACACACAGATATGCAGACGTGCACTCAGACACATTTAGATACAATGACAGGCACTCTACGGCTGCAGACGCGCACACACACACACACACACACACACATCGTAAACACCACATCAGAATCCCTGGTCGCTTTGATCTGCCGGCTGCTGTAATGAGTTTGGTCGTTAAGCTCCTGTTTTCCTTTAACATTGTTTACAGGCACAAGCATCTGTTGGAGGGAACACTAATCTGTCCCGCCCTGAGATATACTGTGCTTCCAATGAACACTATCAGCGCTCGTTCCACTCCTGCAGGGCATCGATGTCACTGATATATGTTGATATTTGATGCCCAAATCCATCAACCCATTTTGAAGATTTGGTCATTTTCATATATCCACATAGATGATTCATGACCGGAGAAATAAAGATTAGTGTTTATGGCCCCGGACAGGATTTGGATTATTCATGCACTGCATGTGGGATGGATTGAAAAAAAAAACAGGAGTCAGGAAAATGCTTCCTTCCTCTACATTTCCTCTCAGCACCCTAATTAGTCGGTTTATTTATTTATTTTTTCTAATTGCTGGAAGAGGCTGGAAAACAGAGGGTTATCTGGCCACTTTGCATACTCAAATGAGAAATATTTAAATTGGCTGCACCCTTTTCAGGCCAGTTGCTTACTGAGAGCACATATGGCAATGCATGTGCACATGGAAACGCAAACACACACACACACTGAAATGCTAATACGTGCAGACATGAGCTGAGAAGAAGCCTATTTCAGTGAACCATCAAATAAAGGCAGGATGAATTAAATGCGGCTTTCCAGCAGTGGGGGTGTGTCATGGATCAGGCTTCTCATACTACTGAAAACTAGCGGTAATAAAATGTATATATTCAACGTCAGTGTGTGAGTTGAGGGACTGTAACTGGATGTTAGACTTTTCCGTACGTGTGAATTAACCCAGCAGTGAGCGGAGACAGACGAGTTAGGGGAGTATTAAGGGTCATTAGAATAATGACAGTGCTTATCCATCCTCCAGTAGAGAAGCACATCCAGAGCCCGGCCGGCGCTTCTTATTGGCTCGGAGCACAGCTATATCCAAGGGGTGCACGGCTATTTTCATTAGCACAGCAGCGTGTATGAATGATTCAGGAAAGCCAAGAGGATCCGAGGCAACAAACTCCCTTCACAGCCTCTTTTACTACAAGAAAAGGAGGTCACTACTTTGTTGCCTTGAAGCCGGAGTCGAGGCAGAGTCATTTGTTGACTTGTAGATTTTTCAGGTCAACACTTTTGTTACTTCTGCATACAAGACCGCTATAGTAGATTTAAAACACATGACTGCACACAAAATGGTTACAAAGTCATGCCTAGCAGCTTAGAATTGAGAAATCCAATAAGCAAACCCACGAGCAATGTTAGAAATCAGCTCATTTTTCAATAAACAGCATCCTGCTGTTGTTACAGAGGCAAGTAGACGGCAGATAACGAAAATGTCTTGAGAGGAGAACGTACTGTATGTATAATTTCAGCAGCAGAATAAATGGATATGTTGTTGAAGCTTTATATTTCTCTGTGTGTCTTTAGGTTAAATTGTTTTTCTGCTCATCGTCTGGTTAGGTTTAGGAACCAGAAAAACACTTTGTCCAGGTCAAGAGAAGATAATATTTTGTCCTGTTTCTGGCACCACAACCACAGCGGTAAACTCTTCCCATGTCTCATCAAAAATATCCTGATTTTTGTGCAGCTAACACGGATGGAAAATGTCCCAACATCTGGTTAACAGCATCCAGGGGTTTCACGCTTACAGATGTTGAAGCACTGGCTCAAATGTGCTCTCTGGCTTGGGCACTGTTTCCTCCAACATCTGACATTCAATGCAGCTAATTTACGTGATGTGAGCGTGACATGACACATATTGCAGAAAGGATAGTGTATGTCGTGATGTCGTGTGCAGATTTGAATGTATCGGTGGTTTGTAGCATCACAAAATGCCAGCATTTAATTCTGGCGACTGGGCCGGGGAAAATAGCAATCATCTGTGTTGCTATAGAGCCTGATGTCCATGACATTTGTGCCACAGAGGCCTCATTCACATAACGAACACGGCAATTACAGACGAGACCCTTTGACACAAGCAAAATAGTGGCATGATCTGTATCTGGTGATTGGATTTTTTTTTTTCCCCCACTCACGGCTGTAAAATGTCTGTTCATGGCGTCATATCAGCTCCTGCCAAAGCTGCTGTGTATTGTGCTGCTGGTCCGCTGAGCTGCGAGGGAGATGGAGAGAGAGAGAGAGAGGGAGAGGGAGCGGGAGAAAGAGATGGCAGCTCCTCTTTGAGAGGCCGCCTCACAGTCGCTCACAAAGCCTGACAGTCACGTCAGGAAACGAAGCGTTGTGATTAAAAATGCATTCAATCCTTGTGTAGTTTAATTGAATCTCCTCCTCATGCTCCCCCCGCAAACTGCTCCCTCCCCACCCACCCCCGAGTCCCCCCCCACCCACCCCCAACATCCTCATCCTTTTTCTATGATGCAGGGCCTGGAGGCAGAACATCCCATCCCTCACTCCTCTTCCTCGTTCTTCTCCTCCACCCCCCCTCATCTCCTGTGACAGAGGAAGACCTCAGCTACATGGGACGGTTTCCATCACAGCTGCTCTTTTCAGCGCTGTCTCCTCTTTTTCCAGCAGCTATAAAGCACTTGGTTCATATCTGTGTTGAGGGCTGGTCTGCCAGAAACAGCCCTGCGGTCGCTGAGAGCGTTCATGTCGCAAGGCGCACAAACACTGTGACGCACTGAGCTTGTGTTCTCTCCACCCCACAATTGTATCACAGCACTGTAGAACTTGTGTGTCTGTGTTCGTGTGCATAGTCGATTCTCCAGTGTGCTGTTCTTCTTTTGACTGGGCTTCTGTAGCTGTGTTGTTTTGATGGAAGCCATTGACCGGGTGTATTGTGTGTGACCACTCCATTACATAATGGGTGTGTCCTCTGCACAGTGACGAAGTTGTTCAATTATAGCGAGCTGACCTTCTCCTCTTTCCCCTCTAGCTCGCTGATTTCTCTCTGCACTCCTCTCCACATCTACATGTTTTTTCTATCTTTTTCTTTGCTTCTCTCCACCACCAAATCGGTATGAGGTCGGAGTCGCAGTGTCATGTTCTCTCAGGACAAATGTATTACTTTGGAGAAATTCTTTGCAACCTTGCTATGCTTGTTCTGTTTTTTTAAAATGACTTTTTGTCCGTGCCTTTTGTTGGCAGCAAACAGTATCCAGGGGGAGGGAGAGGGAGAGGCGAGGCAAGGGGAGATAATTTGGACAGCATCGATCAGCAACAAGGAAGTTCAAATTGTCTTCCCTCTGAGAATCTGACTGGAGTCGCTTTAGTTATGCAGCAGCGAATTAACCGTTCCACAGGGCACAAGAGGTGTCTGATTTTTAAAGGCTATGCCTGATTTATTCATTCTGTCTTATTGTCAACAAATCCAATAAAAAAGACACCAAAGAAAGCCAAAATTGCATTAGTCATGCTTTTTGACTGCCCTTCCCTCTGTGTGGCATTCAGCCCTGAGCCCATTCAAGATGTAAATCTTCAAAACTGGGTCACAATTATATAGTTTCAGTTTATTACGTTACTTAACTACACACACATTTTTCTTTATATTCATAGAGGCATAAAGACTGTATTTTTAGTGGTCAAATAACAAACACTGAATAATATTGGGTGTGCTAGTGTGTATCTACACCTCCAGGATGATTCTGATACCTATTACTATCACTATTCTTGTTGTTGGTATTCTGTGTGAGGTTACATGAGGCTGTAGTAATCCTCATAGCACTCTTACTGTCGGAGCAAAACATTTACTGGAATGCAACACATTTAAAAACTCCAGACCAACTGAGTTGAACTGAAGGTGAAGCACTCTTGACAGATGCAGGAGAGTGGGCTGCTATGGCAACTCCTTTTGAATGTTGTGAAAAACTTGAACGAATCAAATGCACAGCAGTTCACTATCAACATCCAGTAAGTAGCTGTTGATACATGAGCTCAAAAGTAATGACAGGATTCAAAAGAGTGCAACATGAAATAGACAATCAATCAATCAGATGATGGGATCTGGATGGGTACATTCACTGGTGGTGTCAGTCGGGTATCTGATGAGGGGATTACGTCACTATCTGCACCAAATACTGATATCGGGTTGGATCGGTTCCAACTCTAGTGACTCAAAATAAACCACAGTGCCCAGGATGTGCACATGATGTCCACTGTAATGGAGGAACATGTCAGCCAATGCAATAGTGAGGCTGTGTTGTTTTGGCCTAAAGCACAGAGGAATACACTCTGTAGGAGAGTTTTTGTTAGCTGGATCAATTCATTGTGACTCCTGATCTTTTCGTTTGTTGACAAAATGAAAGAAATATAGAATTAAAGCTAATTATGTGTTATTATTTCTGTGGAAACTTCTGTTCTCCCAGTAATATGAATGGAATAATAATCAGATGTGTCCCATTTTCTTGCTTCATTAGTCTTCTGCAGGATACCCAAACACATGGAGAAACCACAATTATCATAAATCTGATCCCATTTTTATGTGCACACCCGTGAACTAATCAGCTATTATCATTCTGCGTTCAATTTCCATCACATGCACGGTCCGGATTCGGATGTCAACTGGCCCAGCACATGCGGAGGCTTTCCAGTAGGCATTGGTGAATAATTCAGAAGCCTCATGTGCTATTCACTGGAGCAATTTCACATCTCGCGCCCCATTCAAGTCTGCCGCTGGCCTCATAATAGACCACTGATTGACCCATTGGAATGATATATTCTAATTCCATCATGGCATAGATGACTGTATAATGGACTGCACTCATAGACACCGTAACGTTTTTGTTTTTTTTTTATTCTCAGCGCGATTCTCATAAACAGAGCACATTCATGGATTGAGGGGATTTTTTCAGTCCGTCTGCATTCCTTTGATGCCACCGGCTGAAATTTTAATCATATTGAAGGACACACAGGCAGATATGCAGTGCACACACCCGCAGTCACCTCACAGCGGGTGGAGCAGATGTGCTGAGCGACACGATTTGACCAGGACAACCTGTTCCCACGTGTACCGCTAAATCTCTCCGAAATACAAATATGGCCCAGTTTTCACAGTGAGTCACATAAACGTCCCTGTTTCCTGACAGATCTCGCGGGCTATTTGTTACCTTTCGCGGCATGTAAAAAAAAGTGTTTCCCAGGCCTTCTTACACAGACGCTGCCGAGGGGATGGTAATTGAAGTGGATGCTCCCCTGCGGAGAAGTCATTACGATTGGTTCTGGCCTGAAGATGGGTGGGAGGCCCCTGCTTTCTGCTCATCTCGCTCTCGTGAGACAGAAGACGACAACACTAGAATACATGCAGACGCAGACACAGAAGCGCGCAGTGAGAAACTGAATAACACCATCATTGTTGGGCCGTTCAGCTGTTTATCTGTGCTCTCTGTGTTATGGTGCTGTAACTCAGCCCTTTGTAATTTTGTGGCGTCTTGAAACATAAACATTCAACCCTCGCCGCCTGGGATGGGGAGAGAGTCCAGCTAGAGGGCATTTCCATAAACACACCCACCCACACACAAACACACACACACACACACACACAGAGTGAGGAGCAGGACCATGGGGATGAGTCAGACAGCCGTGGGCAGAGACTGGCTGGGTTATCGGGGTAAATGAATGCGTAACATTGCCAGGATTCTACCATTGCTTCGTATTATTACGACTGCGAACAAAGACGAAGCAGACGCACAAAACACACGGTAGAAATAAAACCCCAGACAACCCAGATGCTTTGTTGGCACCTCCTTTATTAGCATATCTCTTAAGCAGGTAGTGATCTTCTCCCTCATTCTTTTTCTTTCTCTTGCAGACGAATGATTTTTTCTAAATTTAAAAAGCTCACTTTTAGTTCACTTTGAGGACAGCTGCTGTGAACTGCCAGAGTCTCCGAGCTTTCTGCGTGTTCCTTGTATTTGTATTCCTTACCGTGCATGCAGGTTTGTATTTCACATATTTTTATTGCCAAGTGCAAATCCCATTCGCCTTCATTTTTGCAAGGCTGTTGACTGAAATGGGTCATTGTGCATCTAGCCCGAGGTATCAAGAAACACTGCTCCGTTTTTTCTCTCCCCCCCCTTTCCTGTCAAGACGAGGGCTTATTACCTCACTGGATTTGAGGCGATGGAATTTAAAAACGAACCCTAAAGGAAAAAGCAAAGAGCTGCAGAGAAGACGAACACAAACCATACTTAAACTGTTCAATTAGGAGAGTTTATTGTCATCTCCCTGTCAAGGTGTCAGACAAGATCCCCATGGAGGCAGCGTGGTTTTGTCTCCTGAATCGGCAGTGGCAGTTAATCTCTGTCATCGTTGTCTGAATTAACGTCGAACATCACACAGAGGAAAGACAGATTAAACTTGTGTCTTTTGGTTTCTTTTTTTCCGCCAGCGTGTCATCTTGCAAGACCCGAATGCCTGCCCACAAAGTTTATAAATAGCCCTCCGATAGTTCTCATGTAGGCCACAGTCACTCACACACTGATGCGGACCAGGGTATTGAATAAATAATGCTTTCTAGGGGATTACCACTGCAGATGATTTTCTCCTGCATGCTTGTCGCGCGGCTTTAGCTCTATGTGTGTGTTTTTTTTATGTGTGGCATATACAGTATCACAGCACTAAAGCTGGCAGGGGGTCCTCACTTTAGGAAATGGTGTGGGGGGGGTTGAAAAAGGCTTGTTTGGTTGCTCATTTTGACTGGTGTTTTTAATCTGATTTCATACCATCTGACCTTCATAACTGTGATAACTGAGCTCAGTCTTGCTGGTTATAATCCGATGTTCCTGGTTTTACAACGTCCACCATACAAGTCGCTTGCCGTTACATGTGTGAACCTGGCGTACATGCGCGCGTGCCCGCCGAACATCTGTGTATGCCTGCATGCATGTGTTGATCCACTTAAGTTAATCAGCTGATAGTTCAGTATTGATGTGCAGAGGCGAAAAAAGAGCTCAGGGGTGAGTGATGATGAGAATATGACAGTAAGTCACTAGGTGCAGCTGTAACTCACCAGTCCAATAGCTTTAATGGACATGTAAAGACCACCGTGGTGGATACAGAGGACTGACTCAGCTCTCTGTTGGCTTCAGCCGACACGATAAAAGATCTCTGCGAGGGCTCGTAGCTAAAGGTCTCTGCTGTCACAGCTTTGTGGGAGAAATTCAGGCCAATTTACACACTTTTCTGCATGCAACGATAAACCGAGCGCCAGGATGATCAATATCTTCATGCAGGACTGGGCGTGCTTGACTGGAAGGACGTGGGCATGTGTTTGTGTGTGTGTGTGTGTGTGTGTTCCCCCTTTGTGTCCTAGTCGAGACAGTGCAGGGAGAGAAAGCTGGATGTGGGATTTCAAAGATAATCTCCCTACCAGATGGCAAAACATCCCATATTCCTTTTGAGGTTCCCCACGTGATCCTCTGTAAGGGCTCTGTATGAGTGTGTGTGTGTGTGTGTGGATGGAGGGTGTATCTATACTCACACACGTTATTATTGGATCACGTGACACCCATGCGTATGCTAATAACAGCCGTAACGTCACATTAATCCAGTGACCTGGTTAAGCCCCCCGATTGAAGGAAGTGAGTGTGGGAGGCGGGGAGGAGGAGGAGGAGGAGGAGGTGGGGGGGCTGCCAGTGCCGGAGAAGTGAGAGGAGAGACAAAGCGCGCTCCCTCTCCCTCTCACACACACTCTCACACACTCATTCACCTCGTGAGCGGCAGAGTGGAGCGTAGCAGGGAGAGGCAGAATGGGAAGTGTTTCAGCACAAGAGGGAAAAGCGGCAGAGAGAGGCACATAGGACACGCGCGTTGACACCACTCACTTCTTTTCTTCGTCTTACACACCCACGCGCAAAACTCGCGTGAACCCCGGCTGCCAGGCTGGACGGGATAGCAAGGACGCCCACCTCACACACTCGCACTAATGCTCACACGCCCACGGAGACACACACTCTGGAGCGTACTACCATGGTGGTCCAGGGAGCTGTGACGCCCGGGAGAACCCGCCGGCTGATGCTCAAGCTGCCGGTGGGGACTCTACGGAGGAACAGCGGAGAGAGGGTAAGAAGTCCTCACTTTCTCCCTTCTTCTGACACTTTGCCTCTCCCTCCTTCTCTCTCTCTCTCTCTCTCTCTCTCCCTCTGTCTTCCCGTGCTGTGGTGTGTGTGTGTGTGTGTGTGTGTGTGTACGTGGGATTTAAAAAGGTTCTTGGCTAATCCAGGGGATGGTATTAGATTTGAGTTGGTGGAAGGCGAGTGAAGAGCAAAGCTTTTAATCTCTCCAGTGGACAATACTTGTCTGTGTTTCTCGTCTTGTCAGTCTGAGTCTGTCAATCTTCCCAGTCTGGCTCTGTCACTGCTAATGTATTCCACTATGGTCCTCTTGTTTTCAAGGTTACAGGGAAGTCTCACTGTGGGAGAGCTGTCTTTGAGTTCGGTTTGTTTGCCCTTTGCCTCATCCTGTCATTGCAATTGAACTGACTTGAGACACGAGTTCATTTCCTTTTATCAGGCAATTCCGCACGTAGCCTCGCTTTTCCGCTTGATTTCAAGTACCAGATCCCGTCCCACACAGTGGAACTCGGATTGTCTGCCACCAAGGCAGCAAAAGCCTCTGTGTTTGTGTGTTTGTGTATATCTGGTGGGTGTGGGCTGAAGGCTGAAGATAATAGTTTCCAGCTAAGCTTAGATGTGGAATGTGTCTTGCATAGTCAACGTTTATGACAGTGTCTATAAGAGACAGGCTGCAACCTGCCAGGCGATTCACCTCTTGTGCTCTCCAGCAAAGTTGTTTACAGCGCTGGCAAAAGAAACAAACGAAAGACAGAAAAAGAAACTAGCACACAAGTTTGCAGCTCAGAGTGTGTTTGAGTCTCCCCGCTTTTGCATTCCTTTTTTGAGATGCATGTCAGCGCTCTCTCGTGTAATTCACTGGCATTAAGTGAGTCAGATTTAAAGGGGGTGTTTGTGTTCAGGTGATGAGCCTGCCCAGCTTACAAGTCATCCAAACTGCTTTCCTGAGAGAACTCATGAGGTGCTTATAGGATCACACTGAATAGAATTCCGACTCTGTTTTGAAACATCTCCGTCTTCCAGCTTGATGCAACTTGACTTCAAATTCATTAACGCGCCTCTTTGAGTGGTTGGGACTTCCACGCGCCATAAGCTCTTCTGAGAATCGCTGGTCTCTTTGTAGTTCTCTCTTTGATTGAACGCGCACACAGAGGATACAGTAATGCACACAAGCGCACACATACTGTACCCATGCCGTCGTAAATTACGCGGCGTGGCCTCTGTAGATTGGATGAGAACTGCTTTCACTTTAATAAGCCCAGACGCACACATTCCCTGCATAAAAAAACACTTCGCCAAAGATTCACTTTAATAGTGAAGTTGCACTTCAGTGAGCAACGTGAGCGAGAAGTTTAAGCATCCTCTGATGCTTTCAGGGAGCGCCACCCAGAGACTTCAGGTCGTGGTGTCATTTTTTTTCAGCCGTGGCGAGCAAACTGATTAGCTGTGCTCTAACTCAATCTGGCTGTCATAATACTGCCTGATTGGGGGAAACTGAATATTCACCGTCCTTTGGAGAGGAGTAATTGCCACTGCTTGATTGGCGCACACAGTCCCTCAAATCACCTTAATTAATGGAGGAAAGCAGATTTTCTCACACAGGAGCGTAGGGAGGTCTCTCTGTCTCTCTCTCTATCCTGATTGCAATTCCCATTCTCTGCCCGCCATTCTTCTCGCAGCCAGCTGTGCGCAGGCAGACAGACAGTAGGGGGATTACTTGTTGTGATTTGCATACAATCACGCGTATTACTGTGCTGGGAAAAAAACCCCAACAACAACTCTAGAGATGGACGTGCATCAGGTAGCGAATGCGGCGGATCAGAATAGTTACCCATACGACCAAACGGGCAAAGAAAACAATTTATATCTTCCGACTGTCAAACTGATTCCTGTCCTCAGTGATGACAATCTCTCTGATCTACCCCTTTCTTGCCCTGGGGCTTTATAAAGGTTGTCTGTCACGTTACAAATTAATCTTCCCGTGCACCGAGCCTCTGAAAAATACTTTCACTCGTAGACACAGCTGCAGCTTTGTCCTGCTCTGACTTGTCATGTTAGATAACTCATTGCATTATCATCCAATCTCCACCCTTACGCAACCACGTGAACCGCGCAGAGGAGGAACGACATACAGAGAGAGAATCCTGGGAAAATGCTGCTGACTAAGCAGCGTGGAATGCCGACGTGGTTATGTTTATCGCTGCGAGCTTTGATCTGGTTAAAAGCACATTTTCTGCGCACTCGGAAAGGCAAGATTTTCATATCCTACAGCAGCACTTTGCCATTCGACCCCAAACTCTGAGCAGCCGTTGAGTCGTTTGAAAAGACGTTCATTTTTTTTTATTTTTTCGCCTACCAGATCGCAGAGTAAGAAAAGACAGACCGCGTTCTCATCTGCGCCCTGTCACTTATCTAATGCAGATGAATCACCTCGCGTCCGTGCCGTTGGTTTCTGATGGATGTGGGTTTTACATCGCAGTTAATTGAGTAATATCTACCGGGAGAACACAGCCATCCTTGTTCACGGTCAACAGCTATGAGACATCTGAACAGAACATGCCTCGTTAACTGCGGAACAATAGAAGAAGAGACGCACTTGATTACTCCCCCTGTTCTCTGTGAATCAGTTTCTCTTTCCCTCCCTCATTTTCTCCCTCCACTCCTCCGTTTTGTGCCTGAAAATGCTGTCTTCGTATCCAGACTCGTCAGGCTCCTCATTCTCCCTGTATCTGGCTTTTGCACACCTTTCATTACAACCTGACAACAGCTTTGAGAAGGTTAAAAAAAAAAAAAAAAAAAACTGGTAACATGTGAAAAAGTATATCAACGTGGGGGAAAAAAAGGGAATATAAGGATTTACACAGATAGTCCTAGCAGTAATAATGTGATGATATATTGCGTGGTAGGTGTTGACAGTTTAAAACAGCTTCTTTTAGGGAACGCGAGCTGTCTGAAATTAGGATTATCCACCCTTTGTTATCCTGCTATCATGTTAAGCTGCTCAGCTCTCCTCTGTGAAATTAAGAACAAAAACAACAAACAAACAAAGGGCGGAGAGGGCGCGAGAGAGAGTGAGAGAGAGACGCGAGTGTTTGTGTGTTTATGTGTGTGTGTGAGAGACATGTTGGAGGCGGGTTACAGAAAAAATACAGACAAAAAAACATTTCAGATTTCAGGAGGTGGAAGAATCGCTCTCCAAGGAAACATGTTGTTGTCGGGGGGCACCACAGGGGAGCGAGGGGTTTAAAGGTGGGGAGGGGTGGGATCACTGTCGGAGAAGTTCACACAGACACACACACACACACACACACACACACACACATATATACATGTTGACAACATGCATTCATGAGTGGAAGAGGAATGCAAACAGACAATGGCTTGACTGTAATTTAGCACTGAATGCCTGAAAGCGTGAGAGCGGAGGGCAGGAATACTAATCGATCCTCGTTACCTTTAAACATCTCGTCTGCACCAATCACAGAGAAGGTCAGCGCTGGACTCGGGCGCTCTGTGGCTCAGGATGACACTCCTGCTTGTTTGTCATCAGGCTGATCTCATTGTCTCCACATTAGAGTCAGGATTCATTTGAGCAGCTGCAGAGTGGATGCTGAAACCAAAGGAACAGCTTTTGGGATAAGTTTCTCTTCAACTTTCTTTCATCATCCCTCTGTTTGCAAATACCAGTTGTGAGCTCGGAGGCTCTGCTCTGCTTCGCTACAGTATTGATTGCCAGAGATCTCAACCTGCTTCCCCCCTCCCTGCCTCCTCGGACTGTAGGTGAGAGATCTGTGGTCAGTGAGTCCAATTAAAGAGACAAAGGAGAAATACAGAAAGAAAGAAAGAAAGAAAGAGGTGGGAATAACTGCTGCTAAAGGCTCCCGAAGGCCCCTCTCGCACCACACCCTGTTCGGCATGAAAGGGGACCCCCCTTTTCTCCCCAAGGCAGCTCAGAAGCAAGAATGTTTTTGAGCATGGGAGGGAAAAGGGGGGAGACTCCCACCCTCCTCTCCACCCTGTCTCTTTCATCACTCTCTCTGGTATGATTTATTTTTTTGCTGTCTTTTATTCCCCGTCCAAAATCAACCCGCAGACCCATAGACACACGGCACAGCTGCGCACGAGTTCAAAGTACATCTGAACAGATCAAACAATGAGGAGATGATCGCCTATTGACTGTGAGTGAAGGCTGAAGGCAGTGAGCTGCTGATAATGTGTTTTCTCTATGGAGACAGTTTGCTAGCAGGGTAGCTATGGTGAGAGTGGACTCCTCTGTCCTCTGCCAAAACATGCCCACTGGATGGATGTGTGTGTGTCTGTGTCAGTGTGTGTGTGTGTCCCCATCCTGTGCTACCTTCATGCGGAGCGCAGAATGATTTCTTCATTATCTCTGCTTCACCATTCTCACGGATGACTGCATGAAAGAGAGAGAGAGAGAGAGAGAGATGGAGCTATGAAGAAGAAAAGAGAGACGAGTGTGGGTTGATGGGAAAGAGTCTGTTAAATTCCATCTGCCCCCCAAAACAGGATGTGGAGACCCCGAGATGTTCCTTAAATATCCCGGCACAATCTGTGCCCTTTGTTAGGCAGAGATAACACGACGCGATGAGAACGGAGGCGCTGTCTGTGACTCACTCATATGAAGGGGGTTTATTCATAGTTTTGTGTGTGTGCATGTGTGTGTGTGTGTGAATCCTGCTATGACAGAAAAAGAGGAAGAGAAAGGAGCGTTGGGAAGACAGAGAAGGAATATGTGTTGTAAAAGACTTTCTGAAAGATGTTGGAGCTAGCAGGAGTGTGTTTGTGTGTGTGTGTGTGTGTGTGTGACAAAGAGAGACAGAGCGGGAAAGGGTTAAAAAGAGAGAGAGAGAGAGGTGCAGTGTCTTGTTTTCCCGTGGGTGTACTGCAGTAACATAGTAATCCTCATTAATATTTATCTGCCAGGCAAAGTGGAGAGAATGATTAGCTTGAGAGTGTGTGTGTGTGTATGTGTGTGTGTATGTGTGTGCGGCGTGCACGTCCTCTTTGAGTGAACAACCCTTAGTGCACGTGCGTGTGTATATAGCATATTACAGCATACAACACATGAACTAGGTCAACTTCTATACTTAAGAGACATTCAAGTCCTGAAACTTCAAAGGTTTTGTGTCATCATGGGCTTCTCTCTCCGCTCCTGCGTGCACTTAAACGCGTTTTCATTTTTAATTATTGCACGCCGCGCACGAACAAGGGGAAGCTCGTGCCGCGTGTGCACATTCTCACACATGCAAAGGTATAAAGAAGCTCCCTGCATTCCTCCCTCTCTCTCTCTCCACCCACGTTGCGTTACGTTATTGATTTCCTCGCTCACACCTCTAACACAATCACATTAAACTAGACTGATCGGAATTGAATTTCAGAGTGGGTCTATACACGTATGTCACTTGTAATCTCTGTCACAGTGATGGTGGCTTGCGTGTGTGTCTATCAGAACGTTAAGAAGAGTAGAACATTTCCTGTGTGTTGTACAGACTTTTTACTCACTTTTACATCAGGTTTTTTTTGTGAATTTGTGTGCCAGAGTGCCTCAGCTGAGAATGTTCTTGTGAATTTATGGTGCCTGTGACCCATTTCCCTCCACTGCTCTCTCCCTCTCTCTCTCCCTCTCTCTCCGAGTTGCCTGCACTCTAGTATAACACGCCTGAGTGGAGATCAGAGAGTAGGAGGGGAAGATTGAGAGATACAGAGAGAGAGACGGAGACGAGGGAGAGAAAGATGGAGATAGGCGAAAGTAAAGAGGGTGGAAGAGAATACTGAAAGCAGGCGATGGAGCAGAGAAAGTGAGGCTCCTGATTCTCCCGATGTCGTGCCTCCGGTATCAGGACTGAGATGTCCTCGTGACAGACGACTGTCTGAGAGAAGGAATGAAATAACATGGAGATCATCTCACTGTTTGGTTGTCAAGTTATGTCCATCACGAGGCTGATTGTAAAATCCCAAACAGTGTCTCTCTCTGTCTTGTTACTATGGTGATAGCCGGCCAGCTGACACATCGGTGCTGACTGTTTACATCGCAGGGCCTGTACGACCTTTCCCAGGAATCAGCAGGACATTGCGCACACACAGAATCATGGGAACAGTGCACTGTCATACCTAACCTCCCGCCTCCCTCCCTACCACAACAAATATTTACACCCCTCATAAATTACAGTGGCAGGGAGCTGAACGTCTCCAGCCGAACCCTGATTCATTTTGGGAAAAAAAAAAAAAAAATCACGCTATAGGAATGCCTCACATTCCTCATGGGTTTCTCAAGACACCGCTGAGGGGGGCAGCACGAGGCCCTGAGATAGAGGGGATGGGAAACTGCTGCTGTGGAATGAGGGGAGGTTGAGGACCATGCGGTTTTGGAAATTAAGTTAATTTAAAAAGACGCAGGCTTAATGCATTATTCAGGATTAGGATTTTTTTTTTTTGTTGTGTGCAGTGAAGCTCCTGCAATCCGTTCAATTAGCCATCTGTTTTCAATATAGAGTGATAGAGAGAGTAGCACAGAGAGAGAGAGAGAGAGAGAGACATTGAGAAAAAATAGAAAGTGCTCTCATTCCCACGGCATCAATAACAAGTGTTTTTTTCTCATTGTGGAAAAATCAAAAATCAGGGCGGCAGGGTGCAACTATTTTAGTCATGTTTGCAAACCCTAAGCTGAACCCTGGCAAGTGCAACTAAATATTATCATTGGTGGCACTAGTGTGCCTGGAAATTGGGAAAATTTGTTGTTTGTGTTGTGATTGAAGTCAGGACAAACACGTGTTTCTACCTTTAGTCTTGTGAACAACCATAGACATAATGTGTTCATTAATCAAATTTAAAATATGTTATTGGGTGCACCTAAATTATGTGCTCCTGAATGACAAAAACTGGGTGCACCAGTGCAACCAGTGTGAAGAGTTAGCCTGGAGCCCTGAAAATACAATTCCCAATATCTATTTTGTGTCGTATATTAGTGGATTATTGCCAAGGCAGTGACTTACATCCAGGCTGACTCATTAATAAGCAAATGGTACGAGCGTCATACAGCAACACACACACACACACAGTCACCAGCTCAGCAGTACAGGAGTAACACTTTGCATCAATAAAGCCCTCCATGAATCAGAGTAGACCACGAAAGGCCATTTAATCCACCCACAGTCAGATTGGGTTTGGTTGGAAGGCAGAGAATTACTGTACTGTACAGAGTTATTGAATTCTCTATTGATCAACACTCTCTGAGGAAAGTGGAGGGAAAGCGGAAGAAAAGGGAATCCGATTGGCTGTAAAAGCATCAGATATTTAAGCTTTTTTCTTTTTAGATACTTATACTGATGTATAATGACCCAGGAAGATCGAGGAAGGTCTGATGGAGCTAGTACAACAATGTGTCTGTGTTCGATTTAACATTCATATCACACAGTATGCAGTGAGACAGAGAACATTGATCATTTAGGCTGTATTGTTTTAGCAGTGCTGTACAGCCAAGAGTTTATCACAGGCTGGCAAGGATAAACACACACACAGACTGTAGGCTTGGCACAGGTTGTATATGGGGGTTGTATTGCCTCCATGTGGCCATTGTTGCAAATGGGTGTGTGCGAGCAAATGTAAGATACGCTTCATTGTGGATCTCTCTCTCAAATGAGCAATTACAGACTCTTTGTAATCAATCAGCTTTACACGCTTCGCATAGTCTGTCAAGTTATAGAGAGCAGCAGACTAGTTGGATATCCTTGAGTTTCTTGGAGGATTTAGGTCAGGTCAGGACACTCCAGCCTGGGAAAACTCAGAGAGCTCGAAGGGAAAATATCTTGTTTTTTGAAAAAAATAAAAAAAATATTCTGGCTGAGGTCCCAGTACTGTAAGAAAGTAGCATTCCTTTGACTTTTGGAGAAGAAATATTAGTTTTTCAGCATAATGGAACTGTATTTCAGTGTGGTTGGGATGTGTGTGTGCCTGTGTCGTCTTCATAGCTTCACAGTGACAGTTTAAATAGTGTCCAGTTTCACCAGGTGTTGGAAAGTGTGTGCAAGCCTGGAGCCACATCCCTCTCCCCTTCAAAAGTGAGATAGAGTGAGTGCTGTCGTCTGCTCTCCTCTCTGACACCCTCCATGTGAGCTGCAGTATGAGAGTGCATACCGCTTTAAAGACAACCAGCAGTCGGGGAGACTCAGAGACCGGCTGCATTTCCTTAGTGGGAATGTTTGTGTTTGTGAGGCTCAGACCAACGGACAGAGGGGGCTTTGCTTAGGCGATGAAACGGGCGAAGGAGAGGAAGGCGGAGGAAGAAGAAGAAGAGAGACAGAGTCAGCAGGGACCACTGGCTGTGTGGGACCGGGACAGAGGGACTAGCAGAGTTTGACCTTGAGGAAGCATCAGACTGCTGAATCCCAGAGAGACTGAGAGGACAGAGGTGGAGAGGAGACAGCCACAGGGTCCCCCTGTCTCTCTGTGCTAAGCCTCTGGAGATGACCCAGTTTTTATCAGCTGGAGCTGAGTGGTATCAAGAGGACCACAGAGGCTAATTCCTCCTCATTATCTGAGCCTCTGTGGATTTTACCTGCGTGACTCACTTAAAGGTTGGTTAGTGTGATACCTGTGGATATCCCGCTGACATCAACCCATATCGCCATACTGTACGTACCTGTGGAGGTCTCTTCACAGGGAGCTTGTAGTAATGGAGGCCGTCTTGTTGGGTCTAGACGAGGCGGTCTGTACTCGTCAGGGTCTTCTGTGGACCCTCACCTCAACGGCCCTCCGGCGCCTTCGTGTGCACGCCAGGAACCTTCCTGCACCCCTGAATCTTTTACACACACACAGGTGTGTTTCTAGGCCACTCTACCAGGTAGGCTGAACCTCGCATACACACAAAACAGACTTAAATGTGCATGTGCATATCCATGCGTTCCAATTTGGCAGTGCCACCTGTGGAGATGGATTCTGGTGTATTGGAGCCCACACTTCAAGACAAGGTACTGCAGGCCAGGTGTGTCCCTCAGGCAATAGACGGGGGCCACAGACAGGGGCTCAGGGTTAAACAGGACTGATTTGTGTCATTAAGCAGGGAGGACAGAAATGGGTTAGATGTGTTCGGTGCCCCTGCTGGTAAAATGGGACACATATTGTAAGGTGACATAGTTTTATAACACACAGCTCAGGTGCATCCGGAGTGTGCTGTCAAGTTCACCTACAGCATGAAAAAGCACTGCTTTGTTCTTATGTGTGGAGTTCTTTTGTTGTTGTTGTTGTTGTTGTTGTTGTGCTCAGGATGCAGAGCCTGGACAGGAAGTTGTGTTGCTAGGATAACTGTTCAGGACCGGTAACTAAGCTGTTAAGCCCGTAATTGTTTTCTGTGGATGTGTGAAAGGGGGACGCTAGCACACAAATCACACACAGACACTATTTTATAGGCTGTCTGGTCAGTTACCATGCCTCCATTGCCCTACATGCTGAATCTAACTCCCTGGTAACTTTTGACGGACTAAATGTGTCTGTTTGCCTCTAATGGACAGTTAATCTAGTGGAAGACATATTTGAATTGCTATGTTCAAAGCAACTGTTTCTTTCGTCGTGTGTTTGTCGAGCTGTGATTCAGCAAAATGGTCGATCAGTATTCACTTCGCCATGTCTGAATCGGTACTCGGGGCTTTCATGGAGCCATTAGTATTCCCCAAGTGTCTCACCTGCCCTGTATGCAGCTGGCACCACGAGGACAAACCCAGCAGGCTCACAGAGAAACTCACCCGGCTTCTTACTAAATAACACGGCGGAACTGTGGCGTATAGCACAAAACCATACAGCATCAGTGGAGTCACTTCAATACCTGTACTTGCACACAGGCATAAACGCACGCCGTGTGTCTTTTCCTGTCTTTCTGCTCCAATTCTCTTTTAACTCTCAAGAGGGGGATAAGCCGGATTGTTGTTCTGACTTTTGTCTTCAGATGTGTCATTAAGTTTAAGCATCCTGAGGGAGGGCAACACAATCAGAGGAAACTGAAATAATATACCACACCTCTATAAGACAAACCCGTCCCTAACACCCCCTCCTGGTTTAGGAATGTCACTCAAACGCTTCTCAAACAGAGGTCGTTTAACACTTTCCCCAAACATCCTCTGGACATTGATGAGAGCTGTGGGCAACGTGTGTCCCCTCCCCCCCCAACCTGGACTGGGTTGGTACAATCCAATGTGGAGTTCTTAATAGAGGAGGAGAGCTGCAGAAGCAGGGAAGGAGGGGTCAGTGTGTCAGGCTGCAGGACGGGGATATCCCTGGCTCACTACACTGCCTCCCTGCCCGGCTTCCTCTAATACTGTTAATGAGATACCCAGCCTCGCACGACTGGCAGACACACAATGGAGAGAGAGCGGACACAAGAGAGAGGACTTAACTGTGTCTTTATATTCCATCAACCTATCTTTTGTTCCTTCACTCCTTTTCCACCTTCTCCTTTCATCCTGATATGATTTCTGCTCCACTGCTCTGACCGAAAGCCTGTTCCCCCGAGTCTCTTTTTTCCTCTTTGACACTCGCTTTTTTTTCCTACTTAAATTACTTCTTCATCTCTTATTTAACTCTCTACTTTCTCAAGTCTGGCTGAAGAAAGCATCCATCACCAGCAGTCCAACATAGTCAATCAGGACACCAGAGCCCAGATATTTTTCCACACCCCAGTGGTTGACACATATGTCAAGGTGATAATGTTACACTCAGGGTGCTTTGCCTGTTGCGTGAAGCAGAGCCCCGTGTGAATGAGGCGTGACATTAAACAGCAGGCTGCAACATTTTATGAAATGTTGTTTGCTCACACAGACATGCTCTTCATGTCTCTCGTGAGAGAACACAGCCACGTGTTCACACTTTCATACATCAGGCCGGCTATTATTGACTCAACAGCTTCCAGTCACACATTTTCCTCTGGTGGTATGACCCTTTAAAAAGGGTTAGTACCGACAGGCGTGTGAGGGCCATGCTCCGCTATGCTGTTAGACAGCGGCTCAGGGTAATTGTTTGTCATTTCTCGCGTTGCATTCCTTTCACATCGATTTCACAGCCCAGTCGCCAGAGTAAAATGTTGCCATTTTGTGTTTCTGCTAACCGAGGATATGTTCAATTTCATACGTGTCACACTTATCATATCAATATCTCTACGATGCATGTTATTTCACGTCCAAATTACATGTATATTAGTGTTTTCATGGGAATGGCAGCGATGACTGCCAAGCCAGAGTTTTAACGACATTTGTGAGCTTGAAGCAACTGGATATTTTTGACAAGATTGTCTGGACATTTTCTGTCTGTGTCAAGAGCAACAATACTTCATATTTTTGAAACCAGAAAATGTAACAGCCTTGTTAGTGGCAACAAAATCAGATATTTTTGATAAGACACTGTGGAATCATACTTGTGGTGAGAGAACCAGGTAAGTCAAAACATGATCTTTTCCTAACCTTAACCAAGTGGCTGTTGTACCTACAACATAAAACTGAACTTTTTTTTAAGTGTCACCATATCCATGGTTTGCAGAAGAGCACATTGAAGAGTCTTACTGTGGCGACTGGGTTGGAATTCATCTGTGCACATTGTATCTGTATCATTTTCCTCCCACCAGCCCCCCTTTCTTACAACCCCATCCCACAGGCAGGATATCCTGCATGGGGGAAGAAGCAGGGGTAAGGACTATAGCAAACACAGGTGCTTGGTCTTCCCCTGAGTTGTGAAAAATTGTCTTATTTACCTGAAATCACCACTGAAGACTTATTGCAAGCAGTCATTTCGTTCTGAGGAATGTGAAGTGACAGTTTGTGGAGCGAAACTCGTCTGCCGTGTGTTTAACATCCCTGTAGACTGCTTCAGGCTTGACAAGATAAACATCCTAGATACGCCAAGTTTATTTCCTGTTACAGTGCCAGCTAATAACAGAAGCTGTCAGGAAGCTGCTTCTCCTAGATGTCAACTAAACCAAGAGGCTGTTTACTAACAGCGAGGTTCCACCGAAAAGTTGTATACATATTTAAAATCTGGTATTATGTCACACATCTGTCATACATATTCATTCATTCAATGCTCTGTTAGCTTGTGTGCTGTGCCGCTGCATCATATTTAGG
Organism: Acanthopagrus latus; assembly: GCF_904848185.1. Classification (NCBI taxonomy): domain Eukaryota; kingdom Metazoa; phylum Chordata; class Actinopteri; order Spariformes; family Sparidae; genus Acanthopagrus; species Acanthopagrus latus. Next base: position 7,306,299 of record NC_051046.1, on the reverse strand, counting down.
AGTGAAGCCCAGGCCGGTTTACTCCCACTTCACTCATCTGGTCCCGTTTCCTGTGAGAATAGCTCTGTCACTGATCATATTCCTTTCCCACTGACGAGTCCCAGCCTTTTATGATGCGAAGCAGAGACACAACAGCAGCACAACTCTAAAATAACCAGGATACACAATCCTCCCTCTGTCTACGGTCGGTTCATTTGAGCCTGTTCAGTTACTTCTTTTGTCTGCGGCCTGATAAGCTGTGAGCGCTCACTCAATCCATGCTGTTCCAAGCAAGTGGATTTCTTGGAAGCACAGTCCACTGTCATTGCCAGCGGCTCCCCTGAATCAGGATATGACTGCACTCGGTTCAGTTTGTTAAGTCTCTCTCACTCTCATGTTCAATTTATCGTCCACTTGTTCTCATTTTCCAGATGTCAATAAATAGACTTATGACAGGCAGGCAAATATCCAGTAAAGGGAAATCTGCGTGTCCTTGCTAATTCCCTGCCTCATCCCCCCCACCATTTTCCAGCCAAGTAATTATTGGATAGAGGATGGAAGTTGAACTTGTGACATCCTACTGAGGAATTTTGATCACTATCCCTGTCTGGCAGCCATCTTTGTTCTCAATGCCAAAGTCAGGATCTGCATGTGAGAAAAATCCTTTCCCAGAACCGAAACGGGAGACGTTTCGCGACGGGAGGGGGGAGAAGGCCAAGAACGGACATTGTCTCAAAATTTTCCAGCGCTTTTGTTTATTTATTTTTTTGGGGTAATTTTCTAATTTGTTTGCAACCAGCCCGAGGCATGTTTGTGTTTGATACCCTTGCATAGGCGAACACACTCACACACACACAAACACCCCTGTGCAGATTCTGTTGGTGGTTGAAGCCGTTTACAGTGTCTCCCTGGGGATAAGGTCTTATTTGCATAGTTCGTCTGGAAAACATTTCCACTGCTCCATTCCCAGGTTTATCAAATACCCACTGTGTGAGTGTAAATGTGTGTGTGTGAAAGAGAAAAATGAAGAGGGGGCAAGGCTCGGTGATGAACTTAAGTAAAGGGTTCCTGCAGGAATTCATTAACAGTTCAACCATGGGGAACAATTTTCCCACCACTCCATAAATCATAAATCATGATCAAAATTGGATCCGTCGTTCATATTTTGTTGATACAAATACATTTGAAGAGTCTCTTGGTGGTTTGCAGTCTTGTCACATGTTAAACATTTAAAGCGTGACACCCCTCCTCCCTCATGCGGCGTGTCATTTAGTGTACTATAAGCTTCTTAGCTGTGCCAGGATCTAATTTCTCTGGTAATGTGGGAATGTGGCACACTATATGACAGGAAATGGGCGCTCACTTGATTAATTACAGACGTTCACATGCTCCACACTCACTTCCACGCAGGAATCCCAAAGACCTTGTCTGCCTCTGATTCAATTAACAGGCTCTTGTAACTAAGTAACCGAACAGGTTGATGGCGCGCAGCCAGAATAATGTATAAGGTGAGTACCAGTGACAGGCATGTTGGACCTTCATCCTCACGTGTTAAACACTGTGAATTGGTTTGGTTCAGGGACCAAAACTACTTGGTTTACATTTTTAAGAATACTGTTAATCCTGAGCAAAAGTACTATGTTTGCTAAACCCACCCATCCACCCTTGCCTTCACCATTTGCAGACCATGTCGCTCTTATGTCACGGTACTCGACTTCCTCCCTTGCGCCCCTCACAATTACTACGACCACTAGATGTTGCATGAGGGCAGGATTTATAACGTGCTACTGAAGGAAAACACCATGGTATTTCTACTTTAGAATTTCCAGCAATGCTGCCAGGGGAATCACAAATTAGTGTTGCATGACACACAGAATGTAACAAGCCTTACTGATAACGTTTGGGATTTCATATAAAACCCAAATATAAACACTTTCCGAGATATCAGTTGCCATGTTGGAGACTATTCAGATGTCAAAAATGATTAAACACACTGGCTAGTCTTGTTGGTGTTACTGGGCCATGGTTGAGGGGCCTACTTGATAAATCTGGTTTATATCCCTCTAAATCCTCAAAGTGTGTCTGAGTTGTGGCCAGCGTCACATCTGGGTGGCCAAAGCAGACCTGAGATAAGGTTTTTTTGGAGGTGGCCTTATTCTATAGGGTGAAGTGATGGTGGTTTAAATGTGGCATTAGTGATGGGGATATATGGGCTTGTAATGTTTTAAATTCAGAGGTTAGGGCCTGAGTATAGAATGGTAATCCCGGAGGATTACTAGGGGAATCTGGTGAATATCTGAGGAAATCCCTCTCTGGGACTCTCAGATCCCCTGTTTGCATGGATATTATATCCTCTAACATTGTGCCCACATGTGTTTACCGAACAGTGTTTAAAGTTTTGTGTGTGTGTCGACTTTTAGAGACGAGGGGGGAAATATAATTTCCTCCTAACCAAAACATTCAAACTTCATAGTTTAGAACTAGAGCCTTGTAGTGACACAGTCACCATAGTGCTGAATCAGAGTGGAAAATGTGACATCATTGATTTCCCATGGTCCTCTAGGGAGGCATGGTCAGCCACTGTACTATGTTTAATAGGTCATATCAGTCATCATTTTGAGATAAATGTGAAGGCTTGAGGACTAAATATTGGCTCTCATTAAATTTAACGATTGGCTCTTTAATACCGCAAATGCCATCAAAAGCTCTGGCCCTCTCAATTATGTCCACCTGTAGGCTCAATTATGTATGCATAAACTGGGCGCACAAAACTGCAGAAAGACATGCGCACACTCAGAAAGGCTCTTCAACTCCCTTTTGCCTGCTTTTTTCCTTTTGTGTGTGTATGTGTGTGTATTTTTTACAGATCGTAAACAAGCTTTTGACAAATAATTCAACCACTAAAGCTAAAAAAAAATGAACCCAGCTGTCGTCTGTAACTGTGTCACATGATTGATCAGGTGTTTTTATTTATTGAGCAAAAGAGCTTTTCCACCTCCCGCCTTCAGATTCTGGCTCACCCCAAAGCAAAATGGCCAAATGGGAGACATTCAATACCTTTGCAATGACGGGATTCCCTTTGGACAAGAGGAATTGCGTGCACACACACACACACACAGACCACACAAACTTGCCAAAGGGCTCTCCCTGCAGATGAGCTGGGTCATTTTTCATTACCCTGGCTCAGAGGAATCAAGTGTGTAGTAATGGAGCACAGTCACATTGAGCCAAAGCTATGGAGGGATAAATCCCGACTGTGGAGCACAGTGGAGGCAGAGCAGACTGGCTGCAGGACAGCACCCGTGGAGGAGCATATAGCTCTTTTTCACTCCTCTTTTTGTCATTAGAATACCTCAGACGGGATCCCGGGGGAAGATGGGAGGAAGGTCTGAGGCTGCATCGTCTCCCCTTATCTCTCCATTTCTTCTGTTTCCTTTATTATGCTGCCTTTATTTGCCTGCCTACCTCCTCTCCATCTTATTCCCCCTCTCTGTCCTTCCTGTCTGCTTTACCCTTTTCAGACTCTTCCCATGTGAATCTCGTGCCTCACTTCCTTGCTGTCGGAGTGTGTTTTTGTGTTTCTCCCCCATATACCTGTCCCTGTGTGCTTCTTGCACAGAAGCCCTCTTACGTCACCCGAGCCAGTGTAGCCTAAAGCAGATCAAGAAAGAGGTATGATGAGGAAGTGGTGAAGGGGGAGGTTGTCTTTGTGAAGTTGTGTGTGTGGGTTGACTTTTCAGGAGGAAGGATTCCTTTGTCTTTGTCATCCAGGGATCACGATACTACTGTCAGCTGGATTCAATCACTTGTTTTCTTTTAGGGAAACATATCTTGCATTTTTACTTGAAGCTTAAACCCCTGGGTCATCTTTTTGCCTCTTACAGTGTCTTAATGTTGTCTTTCAGTGCCTCCTCCTCCTCTTATTGCCCTACATTTCTGGCAGGGTGCGTGCTAGATCTCCTGGAAAGTTGTCATGACAACTTTTGTTTGCATCTTAGGGGGAGTGAGGCTGGTCAGACATTCGTGTGCGTGTGTGCCTGTGTGTGTGTGCGCATGTGTGTGTGTGTGTGTGTGTGTGTGTGTGTGTTTGACAGCGCAGGTTGTGTCTGTGCCACTCAGTGCCTCTAAAACCGAATACTTATTACATGAATGGAAGCTCACCAAACTCCTGCAAAGCCGGTGCCTTGAACGATGTCACTCTGCATCCCCCTAATTAGCCTGGAGGGTCTCTGTAGCCCCTGAAGGGTACACACACACACACACACACACACACACACACACACACACACACACAAGAGCAAAATTAGCAAAGAACAGAGAGGATTTTGGTGCTTTCTTTTTCCCAAACCCCCTTTCTCCTCTACCCTGCTGCTCTGGTCTCTGGAGGCAAGTTGAAGACATTAGGACTGCAACACACACACACACACACACACACATAGGAGTCTGCAGACAGGACTGTTTAATATTCAGCAAGCTAAACGATTAGAGTGTTTGGTATTCTATCCAGTCATCAGACAGGGGATAGAGGCCGCTGTGAGTTCAACCGCTCTGCAGTACACAGTGCCCTTGAGTTTAGGCCACAAGCTGTGTGTGTGTGTGTGTGTGTGTGTGTGTGTGTGTGTGTGTGTGTGTGTGTGTGTGTGTGTGTTTGTTTGTTTATAAGAAACTGAAAGAGACAGGGAAGAAGTGACAGAGAGATAAAGAAAGGTCAGGAATGAAAACTCATCAATCAAGATTCAGTGGGTTTCTAACAGACACACACGCACGCACACACACACACACACACTGGATAAATGTATATATAGGATACTATTAGCAGTGCAGAACCTAACACCCCGCTCTACGTCACTTTGTCTTTCTGCATGCACTGCCAGCAGTATCAGTGAACACAGGGTCACTCAGGTCTACGGTGATTTCTCACCATGTAAATTATAGATGAAGAGAGGAGGTGTAGGGGTAAAAGATCCTTCCCTTAGGAATGACTCACAGACACACACACGGGCAGACTGACAACCTAGATCCTTGCAGATCAACCCCCATGATCTGTTAGACTGTGTTTCATTGAGATAAAAGTCCTAAAAGACATGACATCACTCGTGCAGATTTTGGTCCTGAGCTGCTCTGCTCCTCTTGTTAGGCTGTCGGCGCTCTGGCTCCCCCTCTCGCCCCTGTCGCTTTGTCCTGCTCCCGCTCAGAAGCTGCTTCTGTTACTGAATCACCTCTGATTCCATTTCATTCAAAACACAGAGCAGATGTATGGCCCACACACACCGAGATAATACACACAGACACACGAGCGTTGTGTTTATGATGGCATTATCCACCGAGTGCTCTCTTTGGACTGGAATTTAAGGAATGTTCTAACAGTGTCAGCAAAGGGCAAAGCTGACCAGAATGAAAGGAAGGGAATCATAGGCCAGGGACGAAAAGGCCGCTTGTCCTTTCTTTGGAAAATAGGCAAAGCAGAATCACCCATTTTGGCTATTTTGAATACAGCTCATCCCCATAAAAAGGCAAAATGAAATGTAAAGGTCAGCATCAAGTGCAAATACATTCAAATTGATGGTAGCATGCAAGAAGAAGTGACTTCTTTTGGAGGTGAAGCCAACAGACACATCATCCCACTGTGCCCATGAAAGGCTTTCATTTGCTGGGAAGAGAGCAAGGGGAATGTTTGGTGTGGTCCCGTTTTAGAACTTTCTGTTTTAAATATAACTTCAGGCTACATTTGAGTGGATGTGCGCACATATACGTGTTTTTAAAACAGTTTTTTAGTCACATAGTACAAGGAGGGAAAGATGAGGCAAATTTGTAAAGAAGAAGTGTCTGGACATGAAACGAGCAGCTAAACAGAGATTACAGTGGAACCATTAGCAGTCTTTTGTATGGCTGTGTTCCTAGATGGCAGCTAGGGAATAGACTCACTTTACAGCACAAGATGACACTTCACACTGTTACAGTAATGACATAGTTATGCTGGATAATCCCCCCAAAAAAGGATTTTTTTATATAAGGCATCAGACAATGTGACCTCTCAATGGAAAAGAATGAAAAGAATAATTTTTATACTATCAGGAATTTATCTAGACCAAGGTGATGCTGTCTGTGTTATGACTCCAAGGCATATTCAAATGTACCACAGCGATACAAAATGGTTTTCCCCATGGCTTCCTGTGTTATCTTAGCCTCTTGTCATCAGTCACAAAGTACAAACCATCAGCTCAGATTTTGCATATTGTTTAGACAACCTTTAATGTTATGTTTTATCAATGTATAAATGATTTCTGCTACCTCCTCTGTATACATCCAAGTCAAATTACATACTTTTAAAGACCTCTTAGGACTTTTAAAAAGTGTTTTGCACCCACCCAAATTAATATCTTCCAATCATTTGTCATTAAACTTATATTTCCCCATCTCCCATGCTCAACTTCTACAACTTCCATGAATGGTGGAGTCTTTCATCATCTAATATAACTTAATCCAACAAAAACATGTTACTGCTACAGTGCGTGACAATTGTCCCATCAGCCTTAAACTGCATCATCTGCAAATTTATTAGCAACAGCAAATTTACAGTGAAATAAAGACAGTTTATGTTCTTGATGCCCTTGAATTTATTTTAGGGAGCTGCAAGAATCCTGACGTACCTATTTATATATGACAAGCTACAGATGTGCAGTGATGGTGTAAGAAGACATTTTTCACGTCTAAGCGTGAGACAAGAGACTGTCTTTACAATTCATCTGGGATTTGATGAAGCTGAACTGAGGCAAAGGCAGATTTTTGTGTACTCAGCACAACTAAAGTACGAATCACATGAAATTTAACAAACAAAAAGAAGCATTATTCTTGATGTCTTCATTGTGTCTACTGAGACACCTCGGGGCAGTGTTCCCAGCGAAAGTGTCTATGTAGTACTTGAAATTCATAAACATCTCCATCTGTCAGTTCTGGTGAAGGTTGAGTAGAAATGCGGGGAAACATCCCCTGAAACAATGAGAAAAACAATTTTGGTACAAGTCTGGGAATTGAGCTTGGTTGTAAAATGAGAACAAAGCGGAGTTGGCTACAGAAATATCTCCAGCTTGTTTGAAGTGCCAGTGTGTTTCTGATTTTAAAAAACGCCCTAACTGGAACCACATTTCAGTCCCAAAGAAAGTCACTCACGGACAGGGAGGGTGGAGCTCGCAGACACACACACACACACACACACACACACACACACACACACTTGAACAAACAAAACAGATCTCTCCCGGTCAGTCGTTTCTCTAGACATTCCTGGCTGCCTTTCCCTGACCCTCCCTGCTCCGTCTGCCACTACAAGAAGCACTGGACAGGGAGGAAGACGAGATCTGGCCCTGCTATTATTTTTCCATCGGGTCTTCAATAACCCATTCAGCTGAAACTGTAGGGTATGGAGAGCGCCAGTATGCTGAGTCGAATCTCATGTTGTAATCTAATCTGCACCATACGCAGATAGTGTTACATTAAAACTGATGACAAGTCATAAAGCCTCTTCAGCCATAATGATCTCAGCATCATAAATCACCACAGGACTGCTTCTGTCAATGCAGGCTCGCTCTCAAAGTGACGTGTGTTTAAGAGTGTGTGTTTGTTTAGTCTCTATAAATACGGGAGAGAGGCAGACAAAGACAGGCAGAGCGAGGAGGATGGCGTGTGTGTGTGTGTGTGTCAGTCTTCACTGCCTACCGCAGCGTCTCACAGCCAGGGTTAAAGAGATTCTCCATCTTGCTTCAATTAACCGGTCAGCGCTGTTTATATCACATTCCACCAATATAGGTTACCTTTTCCAGCGCAGACCATCAACCCTGCTCCCCTGCTCGACCCTAAAACCTGACTCTAATACCCCACCGCCTGTTAAAAACCCACCTCGCCCATTCAGATATTTCCCCTTTGGACCCCTGCCCCATAGAAATACACCAGATCAGCACCTCATTACGACCACACCTCTGCCCAGAATAGAAGCCCACCGGCTCGATAACAAGGCTCTGTCAGGGCCCAGGTATGTCACACCTTCAAGTGTTTCTCACCTTGTGCTTCTTGGCAACGCTCTCTGTAGGTCACTGAAAGGTAACCATGTATGTGGAAGTTAAAGGAGAACGAGCAGTGGACAGATTGGCTCTCTAAATCACAGCCGCTTGATTATTGTTCCTTCCTGCCTTGCTTCTTTTCTTCCTTCCTCTTTCTTCCCCCCTCTTATTCTGCTTCTCGGGAGCCACTCATCCATTCCAAACAGGAACAATTGTTCTTGTAGTTTAAATGTTCAGGTTTTTCCTACTGTAATTATTTTTGCTCCTCTCTTCTAGCTCTGTCAGTTTTCCCCCATTTCCCCGCTGCCACGCATTGTCCCCTTCTCTCCCCCTCCCTTGCGTCGGTCAAACAACAGGGCCCTTGTGATAGCAAACTGAGGAAGCTACCAATAAAGGGAGATATGAATTTGACCGGAGACAGCCAAGGAGGGACGGCTGTGTGTATTAAAGCCAAAGAAAGAGTCATCTGGAGATGTTTAAGTTGGACAGGCCAGTTTCCGGTGTCTGGAACAGGCCAAAAATATCCAGAAACAGAAAAATCCAGCAGGAGGGGAAAGGATACACCTCCTCTTTTCTCATGTGACATACTGCATCCAGCAAACCAAGCTGAATTTTGGACTCTCAGCATAAGCTATGGGAGCTACACAACCGCTCAAGCCAAGAACATTAAATGTTTGTATTGCTTAAAGTCTGTGTATTTAAGATAACTCCTGCAGATTTAAGAGATGGCACAAGTGCATTTGGCCCAGACAAACAAAACAGTCAGGAATCCCCGCTGCTGACAGCATACTACGTACAGTTATGTATGCACGCTATACATGTGCAACATCTGGCCTCACACTGTTTTCATAACACGGGGAACGCTCATGTTGTAATACAGTAATAGAAAACAGACTAGTCCATGCTTGCCGCGTCATTCAAAGACTTTATTGACAGTATAGGCTTCGCCCTGCCTTCGTAGCGCACGTTAGTTATCTATTTATGGTACCAAAAACTGGACTGATTTCTGTTATGTTAACAACTTGTGGTTTCAACGGCTGCTGCTCCAGCTGTGTAAGAGGAGCACAAGTGCCCAATTTAGGTCGTACTAAGAAAAAAAAAAAATATGAGAGTCAGTCCAAACGGCTGCAGCGGGACTGAAGGCCAGAAATCATTCAAGCAAGGCAATCCGTGTTTTAAAAAGTGCATACAGGAAGAGACAAGCTGGAGGGAGCCGACAGATCCAACTGAAACTCCTGCCTTTTTTTTTTTTTGCAGAGCCATGTAACCATTTAAAAACCAACTGAAATCTAAGGAAAGTGCACATGGTACAGGCTTGCCATTTATTTTCAAATTAAAAGTCATATGAGGATATGAGTTTTTTTTAGGCAGCATACACACACAGACACACACGCCCACACACACATTCCCACACACAGACAGCATGCATTTGTGAAAGTACAGCTGATTCACACATTTGCCTAGTAGTGTTACGTATCAGCAGTGCATCACTTGTTTTAAAGGCAGACTATCATGGTGTGTTGTGCGCTGCAGACACAGATGTCTGTTTGGGTTTGTAAGCACACACACGCACTCGCACGCACGGAGAGAGAGAGAGAGAGAGGTCTGCAGTTTCTCATGGCTGTGAGCCGCTGCAGAAAATTTCCCCTCATCTCCTCCTCTCCCCGCCCCCACATCTTGCCTCCATTATTCCCGTGTTTTTTTTTTTTCGAAGCAACTCGGATGACAGCGAGAAACAGAGCTGGCAAGTGGAGGCGAGCCTGGAATACGTTCGACCGTTCGCCGTCTCTTCCGGTCGCCCCCCCCCCTTTTTTATTGGCGTGCTGACCGTTGGTACGGTCTCGTGCGACCAGCAGCACGTTCACTCACCGTTTGTGCACGGTGCCGGTAGCGATAGAGGGGAGGCGGAGGGAGGCGGAGTAGTGGTGGTGGTTGGTCGACCGGGACTAGCAGCACCGTGAGAAGCTCTCCTCTGCTTTTTTTTTCGGAAGGGAGGGAGGTGAAGCCAGCCAGCCTCGGGAAAAAAATAACGCTCCGTTAATTAGCGCCGAGTTATCTTTGTAGCTTGAATGGCGTAGATATGAGATGTGGCGGCTCTGTGGCGTTCAGAGGACACTGGGAAAACACAGAGAGCTGCGTCGCCTGTAATTAACGTTAAACTAATGGTCAGTAACATGGATGCTGATGTGCCTCCTCCCCTAGGCCGGCCGGGAAAATGGGTGTTTTTTGACGATTTTCTGGCTGTAACACGGCTCGTTTCCTTCTGGGATTAATTTTTTTTATTATTTGTTTTTTTTTTTCCTCCTCTTGGTGCCGGTTTTTTGTGTGTGTGGGAGCATCGCAGCGAGCGTCTGTTTCGCAAGGTAACAAACTCATGATAACATCGGCCAGCACTGACCGGGCATCACTGTCAACTGTGTGTGTTTGTGTATGTGTTTCTGTAATTATGGTACCAGCTCCGAGGGAAATACGGACACGTTATGAACATGGCTGCTTTTATAGCTCACTTCACTGTTCAGTTTCTTGGAGTGTCACCGTTTCATGCCAGTTGAGTCAGGCCTGAGGAGGAACGTTAGCCAATTCAAGCCTGACTAGTAACTGGTCAGAAATGTCGGTTGATAACATATTACAGCGTGAATCACACAGCAGGACAGCGGTGATGGAGCTGCTAGCACATGTGTTGTTAGCCTGTGTTAGCTAAGCAAAGTTTACCACATCAGAGCCGAGAGAGTGTCAAGATGATAATACAAGTAAACATATTCACTGTGAAAGAAAAAGATTAAGGCTAAACTGTCCTCTTTAATGACAAGAAGCTATATATAGACACTTTATTACATTTGGTTTCATGGTGGATAGGAGCTCAGTAGCATGCGTCCAATACCACAAACTGAATTTTATGACTTAAACCAATAAGCGTCTGTCTCTGCCAGATTGTGCTGCCTAATTTTAGCCTCCAGGCAGTGATTTGTTACCTTGACGTTAGGGTCTGTGCTATTCCCAGGTGCCCCAAGCAAGAGTGCCAGTAAGAGTGTGTGTGTATACACTGTCTGCATTGCAGTTTAACATATTGCAGACTAGATGCTAAAGTAAACTGTTTGACCAGTATACTAGAGTCTCGTCCTCATATGTCGTGGCTCAACGATGGAGAAAAAAGATTTGTTTAACCAGCAAAATGTTTTCAGAAATCACATATTTGTTTGCATACAGTGTAATAATTTTGCACCAACTTTTGATACACTTGATCTCAATGCTGTTATCTTACCCAGATATTTGGTCAGAAGGAATCATGTTTCCGCACCGACCTACTGCTCAGTAGTCATGGTAGTAATTACAACACTATATACAGTATAAACATGGAAAGTTTTGGATAGGTAATGAAACTCCTAGACGGGAGGGTAGGAGACGAAAACAAAGGACAGCTATGGAAATTGTACGTGGGTGTGTGTCACTGTGTGCACAGGTGCACCCAATCTAAATCCTCAAACCACAGGAGATCAATGGCGAGTGGGAGGGTAAACCGAACCCTTCAAAGTAGCGAGAAGCCTCACACTCACACTCACACGCACACATACACACACACACACACAAAGACACACCAGGAGTCATTCAACAGAGTTCACATAGGGATGATGAGGGTTGAGACACAGCCCTGCCACTTGTCTCCCTCTCTTTCCCAGGTGTCCTCAGCTCTCTGCTAAACTCTCACCTCCAACCTGCCACCTCAATGCAAGCTGGCATGAGTGGTGAGAAAGTAGGTGTACTTTATACCCATGTTGTGGACACACCCTTACCAGATTTCAAGAGCCTCAGGTGCCCAATATGATCCTCACGGCATGGAGTTAAAACTGGTTCCACCTGTGCTCGTGTTTATGGCCTCAGTTTTTTTGAAGTTCTCATCAAATCTTACACAATGAGGATGTGTTTTGCACTTTCTCTTTACTCTTATTACGATGTTTCTTACCCTTCAACACACACCAACACAAACACACACACACATACACACCCACCCACCCCCCTTACCTCCTAGTCTCCTTCCCCATCTCCCAGATGTGAGGGAAGCGTAGGAGGAGCCAGGGGGGTGTTTGTGTTCCTCAGGGTCCCCTCTTCCTGTTAAATTGCAGAGAAACTCCACATGTGCAGAAAACACGAGCACACACATACACACACACACATACAAACAAAGTGAATACAATGGCACAGTTGGTACATCCCTGCTGTGAATGTTTAAACCTTTGTCTTACAAATTTGCTTGAATTCTATCATGCAGTCGCAAACTTTCAGACAGGTCTAGAGAAGTGGCTTTGCTTTGTCTGTCATGTGAAATGTCTGGTCTTAACGTGTGTGTCTATGCGGTGCATTTTTCCCACAGTTGACTGTTTCATCATTGCACCTGCTTCATTGTTTACGCCTGAACTTGGCAGACGGATATTATCTTTTTCTTTTTTTTTTCTCTCGGTATTTTTCAGCACTATTCAGCAAACCTTGTATCAACAACACAGACAAACACTCGAGTGAACATTGTCAGCAGGCAGCTTCCCTCATTGTGGTCACTGTAGTCCACCGATGGATAATGGATTTCCTGCTCAAGGAGGAATGCTAGAAATGTCAGTGAGGAAGAGAGCAGAGCAGGACGGTGTCTCTGTTGGCCCATTGTGTAGTTTGTCAGCTAACCTTGTTAAGACTACACTGGGACAACAAACACGCATGCACACACCAAGCCTGCCACATAGCACATGTCTTGCATACTTATTGATGAGGGGATGCATCACCATCTTGTTTGTTGTTTGGAAATTTAAGTGACTTTCTTACATGCTTTGCAACAATGTACACATACCAAAGTCTGCTTATAATCCATGTTATATCCATAATTGCTTTATAAACAAGAATATTTACAAGCATCCTTTGTCTGTTTGTGTCTTTCTCTCAGATGACAGAGGGGAGGCGATGTCAGGTCCATCTCCTGGATGACAGGAAGCTGGAGCTCCTTGTACAGGTGATTCTCTCCTCCTCTCTACCTCCCCCCTTTTGCTCTTTGTTCTCTTTCTTCCTCCCCTGTCTTTGCAGACTCTCATTTCCTCAAGGCGAGGGAGAAGTGATGTCTGGCGTCCTGCAGGACTCACATACTGCTGACCAAGAGAAATTTGGTCAGCAGTAGGTGACTTTGCGCTTTCTTGATTCTCACCTGATCTCTCCACAATCACTCCCACACACACATACACACACACATACACACACACACACACACACACAGGAGTGTGCATGCAAAGGACCCAGCCCTAATTTACTCTCCCTGTAGATGTGATTTTCATTCAAACACAGAGTTTAGTCAGAATGACGTCTGAAACAGAAATGCTTACTTCGTCTAAACTCATGCATCACTGCTCATTTGTCATTTGTCAATCACCACTGCCCTCCAGATTGTCCGAGCAATGCCAGAATCATCTAACAAAGAACATCAACTATCTGTCTGTGTAATTGTCAGCGCTCCAGCTTATCCTCTAAACGTCTTGGAAAAACGAAAGCAGCAGGGTGCCCCCCTCACCCTACTTTCAGTCTTCAATCCTCTCAGCAGGCCTCTCTGCAGTAATGGCCGACGGCAGCATCAGCAGTATCCACAATACGTCAGACTCTCCCTCCTTTGCCTTTGAAAGCCCCTACTCTTTTCAAATTTAGATCTGCACTGCTTTATCGTTGTATAACCAGGGTTACATTCGGAAGTGTAGTAGTGTCACACATGAAAATATGTTTAAATTTTTGATAAATTGTGTGAGCCTCTCTGCAAAGTAACTTTCACTTCACTTTCGTCATATACGAAACCCCACTCATGGTTTCATGGCTTCAAAGTCCAAAGCGTTAAGAAGCTCTGTCCACTTTTCCCAATCTCCCATAGCCTCCTTTTTGGTCTGACCCTTACCTAATAGAAAAAAAAAGAAGGTAATTGCCCTGGAACAGGAGAAGGAGGGCAAGCGGAGAATAGAAAGACTGAGAGAGAAATTCGGGAGAATGAGAGGGAGACAGGAAAGTGAGAAGGGAGCTCAGGAACGACGAGACAGGAGATGACAGTAAAGAGAAGGGCATTGAGAGGAGAAAATGGAGGGTAGAGTCGAGGATAGGTCTGCTGACTTTCTGATTTGATTACTCTGCCAGAACTGATCCTCTCTCTCAAATTGGTACTTCTTTCTGCTCTTCTTCCACTCTCTCTCCCTCTCATCTCTCTGACTTTCCACTCCTCTCCATACCTTATTTTCTCACCCAGCTCCTCACCTGCCTTAACCTGCCTTATCCTGGCTCTGTCTCTCTCCAAATCTCCAGCTACAGCTACAGCATATTTCATCCACCCATCCTCTTTTCCACTCATTTTTTATCCATTGGGCCATCAATAAGGAAAAAAAACAAGTAAATAAACAAAAAGAGAGTTGAATTAAAGCTTTACAGTAATCTTTGTATTGTGTAAAGAGTTTTACAGGTACTTGAAGACAAGTTGTTAGCGAGAAAGTCTGTTACCACATAATATACACAATGTAATGAGTGGTATTTTTATAGTTTGGCAGTAATATTAAGCAAGATTGAAAGCCTGACAAAAAGTCCGGAAGAAGGGATGTTATTAACAAACCACTGTCATATAAATCAGGATACTGCTGTCTTTCTCTCTGTTTCTCTTTCTCGCTGTCCTTGCTTCTCTTTGCTTGGCGGATGTACAGTAGGCCAGTCCGATGTTAATAGGACCACAGAGAGTTACAGTGTTATTCTTAGTTTCCTGGTGAACTAAGACACAGTTAAGTCCTCCACTCTTTTGCAAAACCAGGATTTTTTGAAGGGATGATCATAATTTATAAGCAGAGCGAACAGCCATGTTTTTTGAATACCAAGGCATCACTTTAGTATTACACACTCCACTGAGCTATTTCATATCTTCACTGATCATTTAACGGCAGTGTGGTCAAGGGGTCCTCTTGAGGGTTTTATTTAAGTTCCTGCCGGCTGGCCTCTGAAAGCTTGGATATCATTTCTGTCAGTGACTTGTAACATTGACCAGCTGTTTGATCCCAGAAGTGTCGTTCTCCATTTTCCTCTTCCTCATCCCCTTCTTCCTACCTTTGATAGAGTCTCCTCTGTGGTTTGTTTATGGTGCAACGCCTCATTGGCAGAGAACTGTGTGCCAGAAGGCAAACATACCTATTGACCAGACCGTAAAGATCGAAGCTAACCACCAAAAACACAGCGAGTGAAAATATATGTCAGTCATATGGTTATCACTCCCTGAGGCTAGACTGGTATAGGTTAAAGAGCAAATGGGGAATGAAGTTGTTTAATAGTGCTACTCTTCCGTGCTGATGTTTATATGAAGAACTACATTAATAGAGAGACACTTCAGGGTTCTACTGTAAGATGTTAAAAGGTAAATATTGTACTTGATATTTATTTAATAACTTAAGTTACTAGTTACTTTCCAGATTGAGATAATTGATTTATCTTATCATACATTGGACACAAATTAAATCTCAAATTAAAATGATTTAAAAAATGCAGAGCATTAGATACAACAATCAGCCAGGCCTATTTGAACGCTATAAACTCTTTCCTCACCCACATTTGGACTCCTAAGCCCTGCCACTGATAAATCAGTGAGGCGCCAAGAGCCTGACTAGCTGTTTGCAGAGATTGGACTGTGAATTGCTGCCAGCCTGCCAAGTGAGCTACTGTTGTGTGTTTGTCACTTGTCTGCAGGTTTACTGTAGCATGTCTCCTTCTCACTCGCACCTCCCTGTAATTCTTATGCTGTTAATTACCTGTGCTGCTGAGGAGGCATAGGCTAAATGTCTATTAGCAGTAATGCTGTCTAAGCTAGCAGAGAGCTTTACTGTCTGATAGATGGCTTCAAAGTGTGTCGTTTGTGTGTGTGTGTGTGTGTGTGTGTGTGTGTGTGTGTGTGTGTGTGTGTGTGTCGAGTGTGCGATATCACTTGCTATATATTACCTGTCATTCACTGTCTGTATCCCTGCTTGTGTCTTCCCTTACATTATTACTCATCCCTTAGATATCCGTTCTATCACAGATAAGCTGTAGTATCAGGATGTGTGTGTCGTCACTTGACGAGAGAACCAAATTCAATTATTCTATCCAGTGCAGCCCATGTGACTTTTACAGGCTGCTTGGTATTCATAACAGTGTTGAGGTTAGAAGCTTAGCCCAACTTTACAGAGGTCCTCCTATTCTTTTTCATCTTCAGTCATCCACTTCTGTTGTTCAGCTGTGTATCTGGGGCTCATTTTGTCTCCGTATTATCTGCGTCCATGTGTCCTCGTCGCCCGCTCAACGTTTGTTGTACCGCGGTGGCATGGATGCAGCTTAATTGATATTGTTGCCAAGGCAGTTGACTGCTGTGTGGTAATGAGAGACCACCACTGTATGCGTCTCAGACTGAACCAAAACATGTATTACTGCTAATACTATAAAGAAGGACAGCTTCCAGACCTGACATTTCCACATCTGAAATGTTTTGAGAACTTCAAAGACAGCTAGTGTCGCTCCTGTGAATTGCTGCTCTCCCATTTGGAGAACCAACAGAGCCAATCGGAGCCTTTGTGGATGGGATGGATCAGGATACACAGTAGTTATGGACTTTAATCACAGCTCCTGAAATGTTAATCTACAGTAACCATGGCATAAATTTAAAATGTCCAGGGTCTTATTCTTTGCTCAGAGGTGTGAATGTATCATTGCTATTGTAAATATGCATTTAAATGTTTTTCTTTTAATGATAACCTCAATATTTTGTCTAGATAATTCCCTAGTAGTGTATGGTTTGTGTTGGGGCTAGGTCAAAGACGGACTCAGAGAGCATCGCAGCCTATAGTACATCTATACATGGCAATATGAGTCAGGATCAGCATATATGTTAGCTTCTCCTCAAGCTCTCTCTATCGCTTCTATTCTCTCCTGAGCCGTTTTGTGTCGCAGGATCACTGTAGGCGTCGCGCTTATATGAGATCTAGGTCATTGGAGTTGTGTGTGTGCATGTGTGTGTGCATGTATGTGTGTGTGTGTATGCCTGCTGTCTGCATGACATCATCTCCTTCTCTTTAAATAGCTCTCAGTAGCTTCTGCCCCTGTAGTCGTGCAGTGAGGAGATAGTACAGGACCTTAGGGGGAGATTCGCAGCAATGTGCACACCATGGCACGTGTAGCTGTGTTCTCTGTGTGAGAGTGTGTGTGTGTGTGTATGTGTGTGCACATATGTGGTGGTACACGGTATGTTTGCCTCTTGCCTCTCTCTGTCCTGTATTTACGCAGCATAGCACATGTGGTCTATGTTGAGAGTAGACTGCGTGTATGTTGCATATAGGCTCATGTGTGCACATGTGCATGCAGATTTGTGTGTGTGAGTTTGTGTAATGAAAATGTAGGCAGTGAGGCACACCCATGGTTAACCTCAGGGTGGGGCTTGCTGCTACTCAGGATGTCACAAACCAGCAGCATATGGCAGCAGTCCCCGGCCTCCGCTTGGCTTTAAGATGCTCTGCATGCTCAGAGCGTAATGATGAATGGAGGTTGTCATCGTATATCGCTTGGCAAGTATTCCACAATATTAACTAGCTAGCAAGCTCTTATGCTAGCTGCGGCCCTCTTCCTGCAATATTGTGGCTGAGCCCAGAGCCATGACTCTGCAGTAGAGGTGTGGGTCAGAGAGGCGGAAAGGAGAGAGGGAGGGAGGGGAAGGGCAGGGTACCTGCACTGTCAGCAACATCCACACACTCCATCCATCTTTCTCTCGCGCTCTCTCTCTCATTTATCTCCTCCTCTCTTGCTCTTTACCCCTCTCCCCGGTGTTAGTCAGAATGCTTAGTCATTGCGGTAAATCAACAGCTGATAGAATACGTTAACATAAAGCTCCGCCACATGTACTTGTTTCAATTAAACCGCAGCCTTATAAACCACTGATTTCACACACAGGTCAAGTTATAACTAATAAATAAAACTGTACAGAGGTCAGTACTAATATTTCTGTCTCCCTGCAGCCCAAACTGATGGCTAAGGACTTGTTGGACCTCGTGGCCTCTCACTTCAACCTCAAGGAGAAGGAGTACTTCGGGATTGCATACACAGACGAAACGTACGTTGAAATCAAATTGTAATTCCACTGAAAACTCAAGTGTGTATTGTGTATAAGTATACCAGAGCTATCTTGTCACTTTATGTTTATTGGTGGATTGGGTTTGTCAGTGCCACCACATAACACGGTCACTGCAGTCAGACTAGTGATACTCCATTTCTGTCAGTGGAATTGTTAAGTGATGTGCTGGACATAGGGCAGCCAAAGTCAGTCTCAAAGCTCAGGTGCAAACATTTCCTGCGGTAAACAGACCAAAAAGGTGCCACTAGAGTGGAGGGTACCTAAACGTGTTCATAAGTGTTTAGTCTTTGAAAACCACCTTCTTCTTCACCTTCTTTGCATTGATGGATTGTGGCAAAGTGCATTAACTGAAGTACCTTAAAATTTGACTTGTACTTTACTTGAGTAATTCCATTCTCTGTTGCTTTATACTATATATTTGAGGCAAATATTATACTTTTATTCTGCTGCATTTATTTGATAACTTTAGTCAGTAGTTACTTGACAGATTGCATGCTATATTTGAGCAACCACTAAAAACATTAAGCAAAGAAATAGCATTTACATTTTATTTACCAACTTATTGTTCTCAAAATGAACCCAATGGACTTTTCGAGCAGTAATGAAGAAATCTAAAAAAGAAAAAAAAGAATGTTGAAAAGACTAGCCCTATGGTCAAAAACTTGCAAGATGCTGTACCATGTACAAAAGCGTCCAAATGAAAACTTCTATTGCCAGTACATTGTTTGAGCTTCAACTATGGTTTCACAGATCTTGCAGTAAAATGTTGTTGTTGGTCTTGGCCTCCTTTTCTCTTGCCTCTTTATATTTAACAGTGTTTTTTGTGTGTAGGCTTTAGTGTCTTTAGTTGTGAAATGACTCTATAGACATTTTCACATTTGACCTAAAAAACAGCTGAGAACAGATGCAGACGATGCAGTTTTCACTAATCTTTCACATACAAATAAAGATTTATTTTGAATCTTTGCTGATAATCTTGCTGAATATCCCACTGACCCATAAACTGATGTATAATAAGATCCCCAGTTCTTAAGGGTTTTGATGTTAGGATAAAGCTATTGTTTTCATGCAGTGGGCTAGCACAAAATCATATGTCTGTGTCTGCCAGTAGGCTTGCTACGAGAAACTGTGCTTGAAATGCAAACATGACATTCAAATTAGTTTTATTGTGTTTGGTGACCTAGAAAGACAAGAAGCACCACAGCATAGTCCAAACCTAGTCATGCAAACATGCATGTGATTTACATACAGGCAAACTTCACCGTGGCCTTCTGTTTTCTCTGTTTTTTGTTTTATGTCATGCACCCACTGATGTCAGGCAAGACTGGCCTCTGCTCTATGGCATTTACACGGCTGTGACACACACAGTAGCCAGAGTCGGCCCAGTAAAGCAATATCAGCTTTGCAGTCTTAGTCCCCCAGGGCCAATTCTATGATGTGTAGATTTGTAGCATGTGCCTGGGGAGAGCAGACGCCTCAGCTCTGACCGCTCAGCGGGTCAAAGAGGCAGTGTTAGAGGAAAAGGGGGAGAGAGATTGAGAAACAGAAACAGAAGGAGGGACAGTTTGAGAGAGATGTTGCTCAGTTGCTCAGGAGACCATGCAGGGTTACCAGGGTGACAAGCTGTCTCTGCAGTTTCTTTCACTGTTGGGGAGCGACTGAGAAAAGAGAGGACAGGGGCAAACAGGGGCGAAGAAATAGTAACAGGAAAAGAAAAATGGGAAGGCTTAAGGAGAAAATGTTCAGTGTCTTCGGATTAAGTTGTGTATTCTAGTTTGATATTCAGACATCACTGAACGATAACATCGATTGATTGTGTTGTTGTTTTGTCCAATCAGGGGCCATTTTAGCTGGCTGCAGCTGGACCGCAGGGTACTAGAACATGAGTTCCCCAAGAAGTCTGGTCCCATTGTCCTCTACTTCTGTGTCAGGTGAGTCTTCATTAACCTTACTTAAACATACCAAGGTCTCTGAAGATAAGGAAGAGAGAAAGAAAGATGGAGAGTGTGCTTCTGCGTATGTGTTTGCGGATACACATGACTTATTGTGATAACAGGAACAGATTAACAAGGTTAGTTACAACAGGCCCCTATGAAATGGCTTTGACCCAGGTGTTAAACTCCCACCACGGGGCTTCTCAGCCAATCATGGGCCTCTTAGACTTCATCAGTATGCACTGCATGCAAATCCCATCGAATGGCTTTGCGGTGCCTACAAAGTACCATACTCCAAAAAAGACATTGGAATGCTTTCCCATCGAGAGAGAGAGAAAGAGAAGGAGAAGCCTTACCATTTCTTCTACATCATTAACAGTTTCCTGCAGAAGCGATTTGACAAGAACTGTTGCCGACTCATTTCTAAAAGGTTCACCTGTCACTGTGATGCTAAACAGGGTAGAAAAAATTCCGGCGAGGCAACCAATGATGAGGCACGTGCCCTTGCAGTATACACGTCTTGCTGTTGCTGCATTGGAGTAATATCCCCAGTTAAAAGCCAACTCCTCAATGACCTGTTATGACAGGGTTATTAAATCTCCCTACAATCCCACACACCTCCCTCAGCCCTTTGTACTGCTCATACAATGGCCCCACTGATATATAAAACACTACTGACTCACACACAGCCACTGGATCGTGTGTATGTGACAGAAATACAAAGTGTGTGTGTTTGTGTGCGTGTTTCCCTGTTTGTGAGTCTGTGGGTGTTTTATATCCAGTAGTCTATTGAGGAAGAAAGAAAAAGGCACATGACCTGAGAAGAGATTTTCTAATCTCTGTTAGGAAGCCCTCTCAACCCAACCCACTCTCTGCCCGAAAAAAACACACATGCACACACACACACACACACACACACACACACACACACACACACACACACACATTCATTATGAGTGAGGGCCTAAAAGAGAAAGCCATGGCTTTGTTTTGGGTCCACTGGGGCTCTCTATCCCCAACATAACTCTATGATGTCATATGCACCCCAGGGACTGAGTTTGGGTGAGCAACGTACATAGTAACGTGACGCACAATAACCCTGCTGAACAATGTCATTGAGTAGTCATTTCCAGGTTGACATTTACCACACAGCGAGCACTGACATAATGAGGTGACTGTTTGGTAAAATCATATTCTTAGCGCATGGACCTATTGTTCATTCTGTTTAGTGAACAATGGTGTATTTGAACAATTCAGCAGTGATACTATCAGAAGATGTACAGATACAATTTAGCTGCTATTACTACTGTTTTAGCTATTTCAACTATTTCATCTAGGTTTACAGTCTGTTTATTTTATGTCAGCTATAGAATCATATAAAACAAGTGTGTGCGTGCGCGTCTGTGACGAGGCTGAGGGTCACTGTGTGTGTATTTACATAGACTAATAGGTGTTTGACGATGTGCTGGTGGGGCTGTGACATTGTGAACTTTGACACCATTTTGAGGTTTCACCCTCCTTTACTCTCACCCACATTACAGTCCAATCTCTAAACTCAATCTCTCCAAATGTCACACTGACTACACCCCAATACACACACACATCCCACCCTGTTTATCACACACATGACACACACACTTACGTAGATTCAGGATTATAATGGAACAACTATCCACCCAAATGTCAGGCCTGAATCCATTATCAGTGGCAGCATATTGCTTTCATTAGTCTGCTACGAGGTTGTTTTTTGTCAGTGTGTGAGTGTGTGTTTGTCTCTGTGCAGGTGTGTGCACTTTATGTATTTGCATGCTTATGTGGAATTTGTGTGTGTTCCCAACAAATGCTAGGCAGATGCCCGCCTCCTGCTGATTCAGTGGGTGCCTTTTTGCATGCTTGCTGCTGTGCTGGCAGTGTGTGTATGTCTCATCAACACTTCTGGCTTTAATTAAATGTTCGCACTGAATATTGACAAGGCTCCTCTTATTTTCTCTTGCAGCTCAATGGGTAATGCGATTTAAGCCCTCGAATATTGATCCTCCATCAATCCCTCTCACTCAATACCTATACACTCATAAGCGCACAAATCGACACATTCATTCGCATGTGTTCATAGGGACGTGTGCTTAGCTCACATTACACGCACATGTATGGACATATCGAGTCCTGTATTAAAGGTTTTTGACATACTGTTATTTACATTTACACAAGAGAAAAGCTAACAATGAGTAGCTTCCTAGTGTACCATCGTAGCTCCCTTCTGGCTCTGCTGCATGCATTCATGAGCTAAATTTAGCCTGCATTATTATGTTAGTTCCCTCCTCACCACTCTGCCAGAAGTGGGTTACTGTGCTTCTCTCTCCAGTATGTGACGGAGTGTGTGTGTGTGTGCGTGTGTGTGTGTGTCAGTACTGTATGTGCATGTGGATTCACTACACACTGCTGATGATGCAGAGAGGCAGACATTGTGTGTTGTGCATCATGAGCACATTCAATCTGTGTGTGTGTGTGTGTGTGTGTGTGTGTGTGCGCGCGCGCGCATTCACATTGTGGAATGTGCTCACACTCACAAACTAATAATGGATCATTGCCAGCCACCATGGTGAGAGAGAGAATTGGTTTAAGGGGAAGTGCACAGGGTCAGCCCTTTGTATGCTGTGCCCCCCTCTGGTCACTTTGGTCATTGCACAGTTTTGCTCACATCTGGTTGTGACATTTCTGGGGCTACTTATTATTTGTGTTTTATTTTTGTTTCTGAAACAAATGATAGATTTTCTTAATAGGTTTGAAGGTCATCTTATGTTCTTGTTGCCTTTGCTTTTGCAAATGTATTGAAGCTCCTCCTTCTGTGTGTTCAGGTTCTACATAGAAAGTATATCCTACCTGAAGGATAATGCCACTATCGAGCTGTTTTTCCTCAATGCCAAGTCCATCATCTACAAGGTAAACACATTATTTTGTTGCCATGCATCTTCCTAATAGTGTTGAATTATGATAATGGGGGAGGTTTTTATCCTGAAATTCTTTTCAGATAAAGGTGGTAGGTAATTTTGTATTTAAAACCAAGATTTTATTCCAGACTTCAACAATGACTAGAAGAAGGTGGAGATGTTGGAATGATGTGGTGTAAAGTACGTTTTGTTGTCAGAAGCTGCTACTTAATTAGCTCAATTTCTGTCCTAAATGAAGAGAAGCCACAAGGGGACAGCTTGGATTTAGGTGCTCCACACTGATTTGGTGAAGCAGAAAATGTGAACAATTTACATCAGCTGTTACCCATCATGCTATATGCTGCACCATGTTGCAGCAACTAGTGGATAATTTGACACATTTACTGCCATCTGTCAGTATATGAATCGCATTTATTTGGTCTGTTTAAATGGTAATTTTAATGAGGTCTTGCAGTTAGCACCAGAAAGAAAATTCCAAAGGTAAAAAGCATTTTGAATCATTATTTACACATTTATATTTATATATATTATATGGTGATTTACTTAAAGCATGCCAATTAGACAAAGCCATTTGTATGTTGTTTATACATTTAAGTGGCTCATAATCTGGTAACCCTACAGTTACTAACTCAATAGTGGCAGGCACCCATATCAAGCAATTATTTGTCTTGTCCAGAAGAGGGCGTATGTGGACTGAAGGAAAACAATGGGGCAGAACCGTCCCAGTCAAAACCCTCTATAAAACTGTGATAATTCTCTCTGCTGACTGCTAAAATTTATCAGAGGGAAGTCAAAGCTAATTTAAATATAATATATCATTCATTAATAACCAGAACCAGCAGTTTTGTTTGAAGTTTGAAATGGGTAAGTAATTTGTTGAATACATGATACAGGGTGTCGAACATATCTCAGTTGGAGGCTTTAGGCTGTGTAGTTAATGCCTACTTGTTATAAACACTGAAACTTAAATGAACTATGTAACCAGTAGTCACGGAAAGACTGTCCCACAAACAGATGGTTTCAGAGTCAGTCCTACCTGTAGCTCTGTTCAAATGTCGTTGTCAGAGATATGTGATCCCTGTCTGCTCATTTGTCTGAAGTCACCCTGATAAAAACATCAACTAAACATCAGTGTTAAGTCCCTACCAGCTCCAACATTAGATGACCTTGATGACCCCATGGAGCTATACAGGCAAAAAAAAAGAAAACAGAAAAAAATATCACAGTATTTTTAGAAAACATGTTTCACACGCACAGAACAAAATATATTTTGACCTTCTGCAGTTCATGTTTGTATAAGTAGTGAGAAAGATTTTCTGCTCTGCTATGGGAACACATACGGTACAATAACACACAGTATATGATGATTTGTTGGCACACTGGGTGGTACACCCACGGTGGGTTTGTTCTGTCTAGTGTTTCATCCTGGCTGTCTGATCTCCCAGTCAATTAAGAGGTGGATTGTAAAGGGAACATTCCTGGAATACTTGACCCACTACTCACTGCCCACTAAACCGTGTCCTTCTCCCCCTCAATGCATACATATACATTCCATGTATATGTATAGTGATGGTGATTAACTGCACAAAACACAAACCTCTACTTACTATCATGCAGTTAAAGAAACAATTTCAGTGCAGCCTGTCTAACACAGACATTAATTCACCGTGCTTCTTCTGCACAGTGCCTCTTTTATGTTCACACATGCCGTCATCCTCAATCTATAACGAACAAATGTAATGTTATCAAACATCACTTGAGAATATACAGTTGAGTTCACAGTAACCAGAGCATCCATGTCTGCCCCCAACCCCTAACCCCCCCTCCTCTCCCAGCCCCCTTTACTTTGCCTCTAATCTCTGAGCTCCAGCCACATGAAGAGATCATGAAATTAGAGAAGGGGGAGAAAAAATGAAAGGGGAGTGTCAGGGAGATGAAAGGACCTACTATTTTAGATAAATGGATGATGATCAGAAGCATGTCCACTCTCAACATTGGCACACTGGGTGTTTTATTTATTTGCAAGCAGTGGGAGAATATGACTTTTATGCACTTTGCTTTTCTTCTTGCAGGAGCTTATTGAAGTGGACAGTGACATTGTCTTTGAACTGGCTTCCTATATTCTACAAGTAAGATAAAGCATGTTTGTTTGTGTTCGTATGTGTGGGTGTGGATGTTTTTCACTATTAGCACATGGAGCTAAAAACACACTTTTTTTTCCAGGGACTTTTCTTCTGCATTGACAGTTTGACGTTGTCGTCCAAAATTTCTCCACCAGCCTTTGATCCTAATTGACGATGATGAAACACTCAATATCTTCTGCGGTCATAACTCTGGATGATTAAACATGCATTATCTAATTCAGGCATCAATCTGTCAGTAATCTGCGGTCACGCTAGGAGGTTTTAAATCCTAAAAACCTCAACTGTCTTTGTTGGTAGCAAACTGCTTGGCTACCAGCAAAATTCTTGGTGCAGTCAGTCAGTGTTAATAGAAGACAGAGCAGCAGGGAAACTCTTTTAGGCCACAAATTCTCCTCCTCACTCTCCCCTGTCCCTTTCTCAGAATAGGTCAGTCCATTAACTGTGATGCTGCAAGGTCATGTTACACAGTGACTGGGCTGAGTGGTTTGTCCGTGTATATACGTTTGTGTGTATGTGTGTGTATGGCTGTGTGTGTGCTCGCCCTCAGTGCAGGTGCAGATGTATAGTATCAGGTATCTGCTCAGTAGGCCTTCAGAGGTTTCACTACAGATGGAGCTTTAATGTTGATTCCAGGGCAGCAGGCCTGACTGCAAGTTCACCTATGCTAACAGAACATAAACACACATTTTATGGTCACTGCTCAGCGCTCATATATCCACATATGCAAACTGTCCTTTTTTTTTAATCTCACTTCTTGTCCTTCTCTTCCCCTCTTTGTTCCACAGGAGGCTAAAGGTGATTTCACTAGGTAAGCACACCAGTGACATGCAAGAAAGTATATGTTGTCACAAGAGGTGTTAGAGCACAGATCATGGAGTTAATTAAGAAGGAGGATGCCATATATTAGACCAAGTGCTCAGCCCCAACATTCAGCAACTGTCTTTGTGTTACATTCCTCCCTCCATCTTTTTTCCCGCTATCAATGCTCCACTTTGGTTGGCTCTTTTCAGCCTCCACTCTAAGCACGGATTAATGAGACGAATTATGTCTTTGTGTATTGAAGACAGGGCTCACCAGTGGGGCATATAAGATTACCTAATGTACCACAAGAAGATGTTAAGAATATGATATCGACAACTTCACTTCAGAAACACCAGTCTCTAATCCTTACCATTATGGAGCTTTCAAGTCATGTCCGTGTTTCATGTGAGCTACATTCTACATGTGGCTTCTGAATCCTGTGTGATGCGGTCTAAATGTATGTCATCCCTCATCCACTCTTGCCTTTGTTGTAGCACAGATAACAGACTATAGCAGCCGTCACCTCTGACCTCATTTCCGCCAGTGAAAGCAGTAAATAAACAGAGTATCCTGCGGAGGGCTGGAATGTGACACACTCTGGAGACATTCTTTTCCCCCTCCTCCCCTTTTCTTTACGCCTTACTCCCACACACACACATAACTCCCATCTCTAAAAGCTCTATGGACCCTGCCCTCTCTTCATAACCTTACACTATACCCCATCTTCCATATTATATTTCACTGCTGCTTCTCTTAAAATACCCATTAATGACTGTTCAGGTATTCATATTTTTCTAGAATAAATGTAAAATGATTATTCTTTTTCAAGATCGTCCTTGAATCAAAAGTAATTGTCTTGATGTAAGGGAAATAAGAGTCTTATTCTTTTCTTTAAATAAACAAACAGGTACTTCAGAATTTTTGCAACAAGTCTGCTTTGGAAATAAGAATTTCATTATTGACATAAAACTACTCACGCAAGCTATTCCTGTTGTATCTGTCCATATTTAGCTCTCATCTGCCCGTTTTAATGTGGAGTGCCAATGTTATGACACAACCTAATACACCTAATGAGTAGTTACTTGAATGAACATCAACCAATCCAGATACTACAGCTGCGTTCACACATTGAAGAACAGCCGGACAGGGTGGATGGGATCTCTTCCAGAGTTTCAGCTCATAGGCTGTCATGTTCCCAGGGCTTTCCCCAATCCTCTGGGGCCTTGGCGGAGGTTGAAGAGAGGCACGGGGATTAGAGTGGGGTATTAAGACCTCCTGCCACTGGAGGTCTGAAAACTGAATCCTTTGCCAAGTCTCTTTGGCTCGCTGTGTGGTTCCCTGTCTCATTTACTCTGTCTTTGTCTTTATCTTTTCCTCCTCTATCCCTGTTTTCATCTTCCTTTATCTTTCTTGATCTTTCCTGTCTGTGTTTTTGTCCCTCTGCTCTCTCTGTTTTCCAACTTTTTTTTTTTCAACATCCCTGCAGCTGTTCTGAGGTGGACAGTACCCTGCCCCTGAAATCTTCCTTTCCCACTATTTTATTTCCTACAACAGACATGGGAAATATTCATATCCTACTCGTTTTTGAATGAAAATGTTAGATTTAGAGCAAATCATAGTCATTCTTGCAGACAGCAGTGTTGACCATGTTTTGTGGTTTCCCCCTCCCAGTAATGATGCAACCAGGTCTGACCTAAAAAAGCTGCCTGCCCTGCCCACCCAGGCCCTAAAGGAGCACCCTTCTCTGGCCTACTGGTGAGTCAGTTATCCAGACCACCACAACATTGCACAAGCTCTTGTTTTTCCCCATCTTGATAATTATGCTTTTCTCTCTACTGTCCCATCTTACAGTGAAGACCGAGTCGTAGAGCATTACAAAAAGCTCAATGGGCAGTCCAGAGGGCAAGCTATTGTAAAGTAAGTGTGTACGTGTGTGTGTGTGTATGTGTCTCTGGTTATGTTTGTCCACTTCATGGAAGGCTATGTTCTGCAAGCCTTACATTTCTGTCTTTCTGCTCCTCACAGTTATATGAGCATTGTAGAGTCCCTGCCCACATATGGAGTACATTACTACGCTGTAAAGGTACAGTTTTACTACTTTTCTTTTTATACACACACGCCCGCACCACACACATTTTTTTGTTCACTGTAGACCTGAAAGCAGGCGGTTTGGGATTTGGAGATATGATGGAGCTTAAAGCTATTTGTACATGGTGTTTCTGTCTCTGTCTCTCTTTTTCTTTCTCTTTTTCTATCAAACCCACACACAGACACAACCTCTCCTGAAGCGTTTTCTGTTCTGTGTTTCAGGACAAGCAGGGGATCCCATGGTGGTTGGGTCTGAGCTATAAAGGCATCTTTC
The DNA here is from genome assembly GCF_904848185.1 of Acanthopagrus latus. Classification (NCBI taxonomy): domain Eukaryota; kingdom Metazoa; phylum Chordata; class Actinopteri; order Spariformes; family Sparidae; genus Acanthopagrus; species Acanthopagrus latus. Next base: position 7,277,939 of record NC_051046.1, on the reverse strand, counting down.
AGTATGACCACCAGGACAAAGTCAAACCCAGGAAGGTGAGATGATGCTCCCTCTGTTGTCTTTGGACCACAAGCCCAACTGTCCTCTGCACAGCCTTCAGCCCCTCTTTCAATTAGCTTTAAAATATGAATCTTCCAAAAAACTGCAAAAGGCTGTTATTCATCCAAGTACAATCTTCTGCTCCTGTGTAAAATGAATTACCCTTGAGATATTTTTTTCATTTTTACCACTTCATTCTTATACCATCTTTTTTAAACACATAACACAGTTATGTGAATGAGATATTACCATATAATGAAACGTCTCCTCTCTGTCTTTCCTCACTTGTTTCAGTTGTCGCCACTGTCCATTTTTTTCAGTGAGTCAGGATATTGTGTTTGGAAAGAGCACAAACAATACTGTACAAATACTACTGTCTGGAGACGTTCAGTCTTGGAATGTTTTGCATCCTGTCTTGCTTTTATTTCTGCCTCTCTGTGGAAGGCGTCCTCCTCCCAGCCGATGCACCCAAAGAGCCTTTCTTACCTCACCTCTGTCCCCCAGTCGTGTTTAGGGCCGTGATCTCTGGCATTCAGCCTTGTCTCACAGGGCGTTAATGGGTTTAACAGCTTCCCTGCATTCGGACTGACCACCAAGACACTCACACACACCCACACTGATACTCTGTTGCTCATAAAGGCACACACACATTCTCTTCACTCACCATCCTGATGAATACTTCCTGTCTGCCACAGCTTTCCTGTTTGCCACTAGCATTGTGCTCTGTGTGTGTGTGTCTTGCTAAGTGCATTCCAGTCTGAATGACTTTCTCACCACTGAGCACCATCCCTGCCTCATTCCCTCAGTGCTCAAAATCCTGCGGCCACTTAGGTGTTGCATCGCCATAGTGATGAAAAAAAATGCAATCTTACATCTGGTAGACACACAAATACCAAAACTTGCTGTGAAACCTTGTGAGAAGGTCTCCGAATTGTCTGATTTTTACTTACTGACAAAGTGAAAAATGGCAAGTTTTAGCTTTCTCTGAGTTAAATGTCATAATAAAGAAGAAGGAGAGGGTATTTTAAAAGAAGACAGAGTCACGAAATAGTTAATTGCATTCCCACGCAAGAGACTTATCAAGCATTCAGCTGCTATAGCAACCGTCAGTGTGAGTCATTGGTCCAATAAGCTTCAGTACCGACCCCTCACTTTCTTCCCCCGTCTACCTCACACACACAAACATTTGGAAGCAGACATAGAGTAAGACTGGGCCCCTTCATCACGCATGTGTGATTGTGGTCTGAGGAGTCCCAATTGAGATTTGTGGACTGCATGTCTCGCTGGTTCAACATCACAAGACTGACAAATTCACAATGCAAGGCAGATAAAAAGGGGCTGTGTGGTTCTTCTTTCCAAAGCTGGTCACAGGAAGAGACACTCATAGAGGTCACTAGGAGTCTTCAGTATGTTTTGGTATTAATGAGACTCACCGCTATGTCAACAAATGGAAGGAAGAGCATTTGATTTGGTGATTAGTCAGCTAGCCAACCAGTCCAGTACCGGTAACCACTGACTCACAGTGCAATCACTAACTTCTCACTCTTCAAGTTTTCAGCACTGTGACTCGATGAGGTGGAGGCAGAACAGCCAATTATGGAACATTTTGGGCCAAATACCATCTTTTGTCACATTAAAAATATTTTATGTTCTCAGCAGCAAACGAGTAGGTGACTTCATGTTGTGCTGTCTAATAGGTGTGTGTGTGTGTACTGGAGGAAGTTGTGTTTAATTAGGAGTCTTTTTACGAGGGGAGATCCTGTTGTTTTCTAAATGCAGGCCGTCTACCGCACCCTCCACGTTTATTTGGGGATGTTAAAATACTTCTCCCCCTCTGCTCACCGCAGGTCACATGCAGAGACACACGTACAGTTACGCAGACGGGGCTTTACTGCTGAACCACACACCGTACTAATGCCTCATTAGTGTGTTCTGACTCATTAAGGCAGAGATTATGGGGTCTGTGTTGACTGACTACCTGAATGACGGACTTAAAGCTAACATGGAAAAGCTTCTGTCAACACTGTAAAGAAGCCACATGAAGGTTCAATCAAACGCAGCAAACTATGGTTTCAATTACTGTCATCTCACATGCATTTCACTGCATATGGATTATTTTATTTTACAGTGGACTACACCCACTGACTTCAGTGAGCAGCTGTCTGCATTTAATTTAGCGTAAATAGGCTCAAACAGCCTGCTCTGATTAGTTTTTCCATAAATGTCATCCCTGCAAAACACCATAACCAAAACACAAACAACAGGAAGTGCCCCCAGAGTTTATCTGTATCTCCATGACAACTGGTAGATGTAGTATTGCGCAACAGAGCTCCACCCACGGAGGAAACAATAGTCTCAATAGAGACTCAGGTCCAGCTCTAGAAAAGAATAGTATCAGGCCTCATTACAGTTGTCCTGGCCTTTGCTATTTAAAATTTCTATTCTTCCCATAATCCCCATGGAGTCTGAAAGGCTTTTACAGTCTATCAGATCTGACCTTTTCATCTGCAATGGATGTGTTCCTGGGTGTGCAGACGTTATTATGAGACAGACGTGGGCCTGTGCACATGAGCACTCAGTTGTTTATGAGTAACGACCAGTCACATCCTCTCGTGTGTATTTGTGCCATTGTGTGCAAGTGTATTAGAGTAAAAAGGAAGAGGATTTATAACATGTGCACGCATAGATGCACCGCCCTCCCTCCTAAGAACAGTGGCACACACCAGCTTTGGCAGACTTTCTAAAACACAATCTGTCAGAATGTTTTTTTTCTTTTATCAGATAATCACTCTATTCACAGTGGTAAAGACTACAAACGTTTTATTAACACAATGGGCTTATGTAACTGAAGCAGAATCACAACTAAAATGTCTCATTATAAACTTCATTGCAGCTTGTGCCAGATCATGTAACCATTATTAACATACATGTTCACAACTTATCCTGAAACAGCAGTCTACTTCCAAAGTTGCAGCAGCTCTTTCCTGCTGATAGAGAGGACAGCTTTAGTGGTCTCGTGCCTGAACACGGTTACAAACATCTACCTTATCTCCACAGCTCTGCCCCATATGCAGCCAACACACACATGCACACACACACACACACACACACACACACACACACACACACACACACACACACACACTCTCACACAGTCCCTCACTCACTCTCTGCCCTGTCCGCTATATTTAGCACCATGCTACATTAGCACTTCACACTCCATTGAAAATGTACGGTACAGCAACAGTTTAGATAAGAGCTGTGATTTACTTTCTTCATGCTGGTGCATACACGCACATCGATACATACATTAGGCTGTTTGCATAATATTTCTCCCACTCCTCCCTTTTGCTCCCACTCATCCCTCTGTCCATTGTTTTCCCAGGCTGTTTAAATTCCTGGGCTGTGACCTGTTCCTCCCTTAGCTCCCTTTCTCCTCTTTTCTTCCCTTATCCTGTCATAGCTGGGTCTTGTGCTTGATTTCCGTTCTCCTGTTTCTTGCAACTTAGTTTAGCTTTCTTTACAATGGTTTGTAAGCGTACATCAGAGGTTTGTGTGTGTGTGTGTGTGTGTGTGTGTGTGTGTGTGTGTGTGTGTGTGTGTGTGTGTGTGTGTGTGTGTGTGTGTGTTTGCCTGTCTGCTCCAGCTGACAAGCGCGGGCTCACTTGTGTTCTGAAATAGCTCACACTGTTATTCTAACAAGTAACAGACTTTGTGTATGTGTGTATGTGCGCGCACACTGAGGTCTGACTAAACAAAGCGAGGCCACTTCAATTGCTGGGGCCACAGAAAGCTTCTTTTCCCCTTCATCACTCCTCCCCTGACCCCGCGTTACACACACACACGCAGACATGCACACACACCTCCCAACCACAGAGCCCAGAGCAGGAAGCACAGTCCCTGAGGGAGGGAGGAGGGATCAGGAGGAGGGGAGGCACAAATGCCCCCTCCCTCCACAGCCCTCCTAGCAAAGCTGCAGGAGAGGAGGAAACTTAACTTTGCACACTTTCTCTCCAACAACACACACGCACATGCCTACAGATGGTGAGCACACACCAACTCATAACGTTCTGTTCCCCTGCGTCTGGGAGGATTTAAGATACACACATGTTGCGGAGTACGTCTTGGGGGAAACTTTCTCGCCCAGCTGGCTTTGGCTGCATTTAAAGAGGAGCTGATGGTTCATAAAAGGGACGGAAAAGAGAGGAAAAAAAAGAAAAGCCAAGCAGAGGAAAGAAAGCCTCCTCCCTCTCTCACACTGTCTTCCTCCAATGTGAGGTCATCCAGCGAAGGGATCCACTGTGGACAAGACCGCCTGGTCTGGACCTGATCAGAGAGCTCCAGATTAGGTTCTCTTCTCTCCCTCCTTCCGCTTCTTCGTCAGCGTCTGCCATTTTTTTCTCCCCTTCCTCCTTATCCATTGCATTTTCTCTCCAGACAAATTGGAACATACAGCGAAGAGAAGAGAGGATTTGGCTGAAGGCTGTGTGGATTTTAATGTGCAGCATGTTTTTGTGTGAGCAGCCCTGAAGAGGTTGTGTTTCTCCCACTCCTCAGGTGTTCCAATGGCGTCAGTTGGAGAATCTCTACTTCAGAGAGAAGAAGTTTTCAGTAGAAGTTCATGACCCCAGGAGGTAAATTTATATCACAAATGTAAGCTAGTTCAACTTGCCGCAGTGCTTTTGTTGGAACAGTTTTATTATCTCTGTTTTTTTCAAAGGTAACTAACTAAGTCTCAGCTTGCATGACAGATTCATTGTTTTGCTGATCGTTATCTCATGCCAGTTCTGCATCAGAGATTGATTGTTATTGCTACTGAATTTTTTTTTCAGATAAGATTTGAAAGTGGTAGAATTTTCCCTCAGTCATGGACACCTTCCAGTAGCTTTCACTGTAAATTACCACTGTGCCATATGTGAATGTGTTAGAAATGCATACTACATGTGCTACAATGCAGGAAAGAAGATTGGAATCGTATTTGGTAATGGTTGCAGCATTTGTCTTGGCAATGGAGCAAGATATTGGGGATGTCCTGGTGGAGCCTGACACAGATTGATCGGCTGATTAATAACTCGCTTGTGCGGCCACATCCAAGCACAAGCACATGTGCTCTTTCACACACCCAAAGGGTGAACCCTTGATGGTTGACCACAGAAGGATAGATGGCAGTGCGATAGCCATTTTGCGGAGGAAGTGACCTCTCTTGTGTTTATTTAACATGGCTATATACGTGGAGTGTTATTCTGCAGACGGAGGGAGGGAACGGGAGAAAGAGACGGACAGGGTGAAACAGAGAGCAGTGATGTTTTCTTTAAAGGAAGCTGTCATTAGGGTGAGCTGGTCTGTTGCTCAGCTACAGATGTGTGTATAAATAAAGATGAGTAAACAATGGGGAACAACGTGTGTGGCTTCGGTTCGCTCTTATCAAGCCTCTAATATTAATTGGTGATAATGTTTTCACTGTTGTGAATATGTACCATCTTCTGTATTCAGTGTATATAAGGAGGCCTTGTGTCCGCTCCTACTGTAGGGCGTCGGTGACACGAAGGACGTTTGGTCACAGTGGCATCGCTGTGCATACGTGGTACGCCTGTCCTGCCCTTATCAAGTCCATCTGGGCCATGGCCATCAGCCAACACCAGTTCTACCTGGACCGCAAGCAGAGCAAGGTCAGTCTAAGAGGTCTAAAAGATACTCACTCGCACCAAAGGCCAGATCGGTATCGGCCGATATAACGCCTTGTGATTGTTATTGGCCTATATGCAATCAATTTTGTATTTGCACATTTCTGAGCTCCTGGTCCGGCTTTTTATAGTGAAGGTTTGGTTTTTCCTGGCACAAAAGGGGGAATAAATAATCACAAAAACAACGTAAGACAGCAACAACAAAAACAACAATATTCAGCATTGTCTATTCACCAATTAGTTTTATATTTTTACTTCTTTTATTGTAGCGTATTAACTTGTAATTAAAGTACTTAATAATGTGTTTTGACAAACCCTCTCCATTCTTGTCTTTCCAGTCTAAGATCCATGCAGCACGGAGTCTGAGTGAGATCGCTATAGACCTTACTGAAACAGGAACCCTAAAAACCTCCAAACTGGCCAACATGGGCAGCAAGGGCAAAATTATAAGCGGCAGCAGTGGCAGTCTGCTCTCCTCAGGTCAGTAAAGACAAGGAGACTATGGGGGAGAGAAAACTTGATGTGTGTGTTTGTGTTTGCATGTGTGGTGTTGGTGGTGGGGGTCTACAAATGGAGCTACAGAAACAGCTGCTTCTGGAAAGAGGCCATCGATTCTGCGCTGCATGTTCTCACAGTCACACTGTACACACACCCCACTCGCTGTCATTCTGTATGTATAGAACGCCACTCCCACCCTCCATGTCACACAGACTCATCATCCAGAGGCCCCTGCCCCCGCTAAATTTAGTGGGTGAGGGAATGAAAAGGGCAGCAGGTCAGTTTTTAGAGTCCGCATGGCCTTTAAAACAATGCTTGTCCATGTCGAAAAAGTAATGAGTGCGATAAGAAGATTTGTACATTTGCCAGATTTAGAGTAGAGATGAAAATAGCCTTTTGAAACCCAGGCCGCCATGTAAAGTGTGTTAAGAAAGCAAGTGCAGTAATTGGGCTGACTGGAAACACAAGTACTGTACCCAGGTTAGCTACTGCTGCATTATTCACTTATGGAATGGCATGCACTTGACCAAACCAGCATCATTTATGATTGAAGAGCAAGCATGTGTTGGCTATTTAGAGTCTAGCACACCTTACTGAACCAATTACCATTCCAGGGAAGAAGAACACGACTCTCTTTCAGTGGTAATGTCCTCTTTCTAATATCCTAATAGCTCACCTTCCCGATCGGGTCTCTTTTTCTATAACAGTAGATACATCTATGTCCCCACCTTCCTACTAAATCCCTTTTCCTTAATCTCTTCTGATAATCCCCCTTTTCTCCTCTGTTTGTTTGTTTCTTCTCAAGTTCCACCCCATATCACACAGGGTGTCTCAGTCCTATCCGTCTGTGTCTTGTCACTTGTCTCTTTGATGTCAGTGTGCTGATTTCACGATCCACTCTTGACTGAAGGACATCTCTGCCCAGCAACATAACAGGAGCTATGATGTCACATCCATGCACCACCCCTCTTCGCCACAACGTACACATCTCTGTCTGACTGTGGCTCTCTAAATAGCCACATCTAAAGCATAGAGTTTGTTTGATCAATTTGAAACCTTTCATGGCTGCACGAGTCGCTACAGAAAAGTTGTCTGTCAAACGGCACTCAACACACCAAACTGAATGTATTTTAGCTGTAAGAACAACTGCATGGTCACTGCAAGGGTTTGTTGACCTGCAAAACAATAGATATGGAAACATCAGATTTAAATATAGTATATCTTGTAACAATGGAATGACATTTCTTTCCACCACAAATGTTTCAGCAGTGGTTAGTTTTGTATTGTTGCCATGTTTCACGGTCAACCACATAGGGTCACTGAAGGAGCAGAGAGAGAAAGTTCATGTGTTTGTGAGGAAAACGTGTATGTGTTGTTTTTAACAAGGTATGTTCCAAACAACACTGGCACCATGTCACGGCCTCTGAGATTGTGCGTCACAGACTTTGTCCTAAAATGCCCCTTCCTTCAAACACTCACACTTGCACAAACACACCACTGAAACTCAGTTTCCTTATCGAAATGCTCCATTCACTTCCTTGTAAACATCCTGCGAGTGCAGCAGGTGTACACACAGTTTCAACCTCCTCTCCGCAATCTGCTTCAGGAGAGCCCCCAACTCCAAGCGCAAACATGCACTCTTGTCCTCATGTTACGTGTTGTGTGTACCCTGCAGGCTCTCAGGAATCGGACAGCTCCCAGACAGCAAAGAAGGACATGCTGGCAGCATTGAGGGCCCGGCAGGATGCACTGGAGGAAACACTAAGACAGAGGCTAGAGGAACTCAAGAGCATCTGCATCAGAGAGGCGGTATGTGAAAACAAAGGCAAATTGTTCAAATATTTTGAAAAGCAGAATACTGTTGTGCTATTCCTGTCAAATTTAATTTATTTCCTTGTCCTCATTTTGCCTTGCCTAGGAGCTGACAGGAAAGCTTCCAAAGGAATATCCTCTGGATCCGGGAGAAGAGCCACCCACAGTGAGGCGGAAGATCGGGACTGCCTTCAAACTTGATGAGCAGAAAATTCTTCCTAAGGGAGAGGTGAAGCTGCAAATCCTTGTTCTTCTCACTGACACTTTAACACACTCAGAAACGAAGCAGGAGGTCTTCTAGTCATGTCAATGTTTGAAACAAGTACATGGTCGAATGGAGTGCTAATTAGTGAGTTAGTGTTCATATCCGTTTGATGCAATTTTTAAAATGTTTTGAAATACTATATAATCACTTAATGGTTGGGAGGATGATTGGCACGTCAAGTTAACTGATCCTGACTCATTTGTTCAGTAATTGAAGGAAACAGAGAAGAGTGAGAAGCCACAGTCTGAGACGTCTTGGACCCTGTGAAAGTACTTGTACTGCATCTTTGCCTCGCTGTCTTTTTTGTGCCACGGCTTGATTTTCCAGAACAGCAGAACTTCTAAAAATAGTCTGGCAGCATTCTCGCCACAGGAAGTGGTGATAGTAGGATTGTGCGCACGCCTGTATGTGTGCAGGCATGTGTGTGCGTGTGTGTGTGGGTGCGTGTCACTAAGGTTGTATGCTTTGACAAGTATCCAGGGACACAATATCACCAAACTGCCTGGCAAGCAGAAAGATGTTTCTTAATTTAGACCGAACACCTTAAGCTTACACACACTGAGAAACAGAAGCCGCTCTGGCAGGAGTGTGAAGGGATTGTTAGAGAGAGGGATTCTTCAGAAGTGAGGTAGTCCAGTCAGATGTTGACCCAAGTGAATACATCATCGCTCTGTCTCCCTGGAGGCAAGTGAAATCATCCCAGTACTCACATCAGTGCATACATCATGTGTTTGTCGCATGCATTTTTGCATTGCGGTAAACGTATATACAATACATTTGGAGCATGACAGAGTTTTTTACTTGGATCACCTAGTAGTCTCTGATCTACACATTTCAGAAGAAGTGCAGAAAAAAGGGGAGGATGGATTGATGGAGAGGTGTTATTATTGGGGAACAGAGTTTCTCAATAGAGTATCCACTGGTGATAAAATGCAGAGCTGCACACAGATAAATGGTTTCCGCAGTATGTTTTCTCTGGCAAGGCCTTTGTGTGTGAATACGTTGCATGGGAGAGTTACAGTCTGAATACGTGTCTGCTCACTGAGCCTTGTTGTTTTTGGATTGTGTGGAGATTTCTGTTGCTAAAACTGTGAGCAAATCCAATATCTTTGTGCTTCTGTTGCTCAGAGTTTGCGCTCATGTTTGTGAATGTGTGTGTCCTTGTCCCAGGAAGAGGAACTGGAGCGTTTGGAGCGGGAGTTTGCTATTCAGTCCCAGATTACAGAGGCAGCCAGGCGTCTTGCCAGCGATCCTCATGTGAGCAGTAAGAAGCTGAAGAAACAGAGGAAGACTTCTTATCTGAACGCACTGAAGAAGCTCCAGGAAATTGAGAACTCTATCAATGAGTACCGGGTCCGCTCTGGCAAGAAGCCCACACAGAGAGCATCACTTATCATAGAAGGTACTAATATCTTCCTCTTATCTCTCTATATCTATTAGCTTCAGTTGGCGCCACACACAGCAGTGTTCCTCTTCACAGCTTCTTCAAGATGTGCGAACATGACACTTTCAAGCGTTAAGATTTTGCAATCATACAATCTTTAACTTCTTGTCTTTTTTCTTTATCTTATAGAGGCCAATATTGGTTCTGAAGACAGTTCATTGTCTGACGCACTGGTCTTAGATGACGGTGAGTCTTTTGTCTAACATTTGTGTAGTTTAGTAGCTCATGATAATCATTTATCTTAATTGCTTTGACTTAATTCCATGATTGTTCTATTTCAGATGATCCTCAAGTCACAGGTACCCCCACCTTCTCTCCAGTAGCATCGCCGCACAAAGGCCTCCCTCCTCGACCACCATCTCACAGTCGGCCCCCTCCACCTCAGTCGCTGGATGGGCTTCGACACTTGCACTACACGCGTTCTGACTACGATAAATCACCCATCAAACCCAAGATGTGGACTGAATCGTCACTGGATGAGCCTTATGAAAAAGTCAAGAAACGCTCTTCTCACTCCAGGTATGACAGATTAGTATCTTAATTAGCCCTTTAGAACAAATAAAAGACATAAATGCAATACATAACTTATAAATTGTGCTTATTTCCCTCGCCCCTTCGTCAAGTCACAGGCGTTTCCCAAGCTCCGGCAGTGCAGAAGCAGGAGGTAGTAACTCTCTGCAGAGCAGCCCCATCAGGAGCCTCCCTCACTGGAATTCACAGTCCAGCATGCCGTCGACCCCGGACCTGAGGACCAGGACCCCACACTATGTACATTCCACTAGGTCAGCCCTTATAAATTCTTTTGTTTACTTTTTATTCAAGACTCTCTTGTAAATGTAGCAGATTGTATGTTACTATAAAGATACATAGTGAATTGTTCTTACAGACAGAAAAAATGTCCTGGTCCTTTTATCCTTTTCTATTAAAATCAAAATTCCATTGTTTTTAGAGATTTTTTCCAGCGCAGCTTTTATTAATTAATGTTTTTTTTGTGATTCTGGATCTTACAGGTCAGTGGACATCAGTCCCACACGTCTGCACAGTCTCGCTCAGCACTTTAGGAACCGCAGCTCAAGCCTTGAGTCCCAGGGCAAACTGTTGGCATCCGACCCTGACGCACACCCGCACACCCTGGGCACACTGGGCAGCCCGGACTTCTTCCTGGGCCCAGGACGCAGCTCCAATGGCTCTGACCCATTGGACGACTGCTCTTCATGCACCAGCCAGAGCAGCTCGGAGCATTACTACCCCTCTGGTGGACCCCCCGGCAGCAACCCCAATTATTCTACTCTGGGAGAGGACTCACCCTCCAAAGCCAGGCAGAGGCAGAGGCAAAGGCACAGGTAATGGGCATACACAACTCTTTTTCTGGCAGTATGTATTCTATATAAATAAATGAACAGAGGTATTGTGAAACTAATATATTTGTTGTACTTTTTTCAATCTCCAGGTCTGCAGGTCACCTGGGTTCTTCTAACTCTGGCTCCATGCCAAACCTGGCAGCTAAGAATGGCTCCATTGGAGGTTCAGGTGGAGGTGGAATGGGAGGGGGACACCATGGAGTCTACCTCCACAGCCAGAGCCAGCCCTCCTCTCAGTACCGCATCAAGGAGTACCCTCTTTACGTTGAAGGCAGCCCCAACCCCGTTGTGGTGCGCAGCCTGGAGAGTGACCAGGAGGGTCACTACAGCGTGAAGGCCCAGTTCAAGACCTCCAGCTCCTACACGGCCGGTGGACTGTACAAAGAGGCCTGGGGGGGAGAGGAGGGTGGAGAGGGGAGCGGTCGACTCACGCCATCACGCTCTCAAATCGTACGGACTCCGTCATTGGGGCGAGAGGGTGGTGGAGGCGGAGGAGGGGGGAGGGCAGCAGTGTCTGAAGAGCTGAGGTGCTGGTACCAGAGGTCCTCAGGGAGCCTGAAAGAGAGGAGTCACTCGCATTCGGGGTCGACTTCCTCCGAGACAGGGTCACAGCAAGGCACCCTGGGACATGGTCGAGGGAGTAGAGTAGGAACACTTGCCAAGGGCTCACCAGGTAAGTCTCCATCAGCTGTTCATATTTAAGTAGAGTATCATCATGTGTATGAGATAAAAGCTTTACAATTTGATTCCGCTGGGCACAGCTGTGGTTTTGTTCCCTCCTCTGCATGGCTTCATACCCTACTGGGTACATTTAGGAAGCAGATTGCCTGCCTGCCTGTTGCTTTAGTAAATCTTCCTTGATTTTTGTGCTTCTACTCTAGGTAAGTGGGCTGTGTAACTCTTTTGTTTTCGTTTGTTTTGATTTGATTTACGGATTGGGAGTTGCAGGTTGTTTTAATCTGAAAACTGAACAGATGCTCTATACTGTTACTGTGTCGGACTTCCTGCCTTGCACGAGCTTCTCTGTTCAGTTTGAGGTGGTTTTGAAGCCGTGCCCAGTGGATTCAGGTAGCCTTATCTGATTGTAGATACCTACAACACAGAGTTGTGTACTTTGTCCATTAAATGTTGACTTATTAGTTTAACTTCATGAGAGCAAATTGTATGGGAAAAGGTATTGCCTTATGTAAGGATCAAACTCCAGACTTTCAGATTTTTGAACTGACATTCTGCCTACTGTGCTAATGAAGCCTGTTTTAGCCACTTATGTGTATCTAGAGCATGGAGTTAACGAGAAAAAGTTGACTTTGTGAGGGTAAGATGTCCAGTTTACAGGAAAAACAAAAAAAATTAATGCCCCGTGTGAGGCTCGAACTCACGACCTTCAGATTATGAGACTGACGCGCTGCCTACTGCGCCAACGAGGCTTGATCCACCTGAGGCAAATGTTCTTTGTGACACTGAGGTCACACACCCCCCCACCTCATTTGTAAAGCACAATTGAAATTCCTTTGCCCCTCACCCCACCTCTATTATGTGTGTTTTCTCTGTGTATCCACGCATCTCTGTGTATGTGTGTTTGTTTCCTGTGTCTCGCTGTGTAATGCTGCATGTCTGTTGTGTCTTTTAGCACGACTAACTGTCACTTTTCCCCATAGCTGCATCCCCTCACAGCCAGAGGAGTATGACGCCCTCCAGCGAACACGCAGCCACACCCACACCCCCCTGTAGCCCACAGCACATCCTCAACTGGCAGAGCGGGTAAGACACACACTCAGCAGCAGATCAAGGTGACACGATGTTCGAAGTCACATCTGATTTAACATCAATTTAGGGCAAACTGCATCTTGGCACCTTCTTCCTGTCAGTCTTCATCCAAACCTCACTCTCACATCCTCACGAGCTTTGATTTTCTGTTGTATCTGTGTCAGCTGATTGTCTCCACTGTTGAACTAATCCCAAAGAATGATTTTTATGTGATTTTGGGCTCTGTTTTGGAACCTTTTTTCATACTCATAATCAAATGATGTCTCTCTTTTCATACGCCTCGGCTGTGTAAATGTGTTTCACTCACACAATCTGTTCCATGTGTCTCACTTTTTCCTGGCATCTCTCACACCCTCTGATCAACATTTCATAATTGAAAATTCTCTTGTCACCTAATATTTTAATATTTCCTTCTCGTCTCTCTGTCTCTCTCTCTCTGTCTCTCTCTCTCTCCGTCTATACTAACCCTCCTTCCCTTGTGTGTGTGTCCTCTCTCCTGGTTTAGAGGCACAGCAGACAGCTCTCCTACTGAGGACGTCTGTCAGTCTCCCCCTCAGCCCAGCTCTGATGCATAGAGGTACTGTCTGTGGTCTCAGCCTGCAAGTGGTCTAAACCTACAGTGCACTGTTAGGGAAGCACAGCAGCAGCAGAACAGAGAGAAAACAACCTTGAAGCAAAAAATGTAGTGTGACAGCAATGCCAAATCCACTCTCAGTCAGACTTTTATTTATAGAAGTATGTCCATTCAAAATTGACAGTCTAAGCACTCTTTGAACATGTTTACTAGTCACTTAGATAAAAGGTGGAGGGCTGAAAATGGGGAATGTGCACAATTTCTTGCTCTTTGACGGTGGAGGTATCTGTGTCATGTACTCATCCTCTGGCTGTACTGGATCTCTGCATGTGCTCTGCTCTGTGGTATGACACTGACAGTGTGGCTAATTACTTAAAGGTTTTACTAATGGTAATAACTTAACCATCTGCTGTATGTGTTGTGACGGAAAACATTCTTTAACAAACCATCTCAGGGGCGGATAAACACTTGAAACCGAGAAGGCCCTGTTCAGACCCGCTATTAATATGCATCCTTAGTGATCCAATCATAAGTGGACAGCTCTAAGTACAGATGCATTGGGGTTGCATTTGAGATCGGACCACATTCAGAGGTGGTCTGGGCCACATGTGACCACATTCTTGGAGCAGTGTGTACACACATGTGCCGTGGACCACATTGAAAGACCGCCTACTAAACTGATGTCCTCAGCAAAACAACAAGAAGAGGCCAGAGCGACGGGCAGAACTGTTTTTGGACTCTCTTAACTTGCCAATGTTAGCAGCAGGAGTTTTTGTCTGAACTGAACAAATACCTGCAGTATCCTCCGACTTTGTAAATTGAGCATTAAATAAAGCACATGAGCACTCTCTGACTCTGACTAAAATGCATGTTGAGAGTTATTCTAATGCCAGGTGGGAACTGACAAGACTTAGAGCTGTTCACTTGTAATCCGATCACTAAAGGTGAAGGTCAGTACCAGGACTGACCAGGGCCATAGGTGAAAATTTCTGCTTAATTTAACTTGTTAAAGTAAAGCTTTTCTTTAAGTCAGTCTGATCCTTGTCTTGCGTCTTTCCTCTGCAGGTCTTTCAGTGACAGCTGTTTTCTCAGCAGCCCCCTGTGTTCAGAGCTGGCAGATGTGCAGTGGTACGGACATGACAAGGCCAAACCTGGAACCCTGGTCTGAGACCTTCCTGTAGGGCCCAGAAAAGTCTCATCGCCCTCTCCTACTGCCTCTCCACTGTCCCTCACTACTACCCATCGACAACCAACAACCTCATCCTCAATGCCCTACAAAACCCCTGCTCTGACTGGACGGCGGACTGGACCAGAGCGTCCCTCCTCCCTAAATCCTGCCCTCCATCCATCTCAGCACCTCTTTATTATACCCATCCATCACAGCTCAGCTGGACAGGGACACACTCGCTGGGCTCCGATAAAAGCTGATTTCACAGGACAGACTGAGAAGTGCCACCTCAGCTGTTGAACTGTTGCCCTGCAGCACCCTTTCTTTACTCACCCTCAGCACACAAGCAATGGGGCAATGTGGGGGGGAGGCGTGGGGGGAGGAGAGCACAGAAAAAATATCAAACATACAACTTCAACTCAACGGAACGAACATCAACCATTCCAGGATCTGTTTCATATCTCATCTTTGGTCCTTACCAACTCCAATGCACTGCCACCTAATCAGAGGATACCTGCTGGATTTGAGCCACCAGTTAAAAAAAACAATTTCCAGGCCCAGATGAACTGTGTTGGATTTCATTATCCCCATTAATGTTTGTCTTATTTTTGTTTTTCTCTCCCTGCATATTTAAAAAAGAAGATGACACAGACTTAACACGGGAAAAAAATCGGATTTAACAAACGTTTAGATGACAAATTCAACTCCTCTCAGTTTAACCCACAACCAAAGACAACAACTGGATTGACTGGTCACACCAGGGTCCCTGGGCTGGTGCCCCTGCAGAGAAGTAACTGCGACTGTAGAGAGTGAATTCACAGTGACAATATCAGGACGGTTCACGGGACTCCATCTGGGATATTGACGAGGACTAATAGCAATAACAAACATTGTACAAGTATATAAACTGGTTTGAACCTTCGGAGTGAATTGAAGCAGGCGTTTCGCCATGTTCCCTGACTTGTGGTGCTTGGAGTAAAGGATTATTAGTGCATCATAGGGAGAATTTGGAGTTGTGGTTATTGGGTTTGGCATTGGTCTGGGCTTATTTCAGTGACTTCATCGTTCATGTTTATTTAAGGTCCTGACGAGATTTCTCTGTCCGCAGTAGTTTGTTTGGCCACATGGCGCATTGTGATTCCACTTTGTTACATGTTTCATTTTCACCCCTGAAAGTTAAAGATGATTGGCTGTCGACATCTGTTGACGTTACTTATGTTTGATATTGAGGCCGTTCAGTGAATCGTGTTTTTTGTCACTAGTGTCTCTACTCCTCTACTGGCCTTGGCTCTATTCTGGTTCTGTCAGTCCCTGTAGTAGCACTGTGTTCTTTCATCTTTCAGTCCATCTCTTCATCATGACAGGAGCATCCTGTTTGAACACAGACACTAGTTATAACACACACACTGACAGTCACAACACCGTATATTATGAGCACGCATGAGTGCAAGATTATTGGTGCCAAACATGTTGGTGCTTTACAAGTTTTTTTACTGTAATTGAGCACTGAAACAAGCTACAACCCGCTTCAAGACTTTAGCCATTGTATTAAACAACAGCTAGGCAGAGCAGCCAGAAAACATTCACCAGACTTCTCTCATATCTGGCATCGAGCGTAGACGGAATTATTAAAACGTACAGTGAAAAGCACAACAGTGTCTATGAGGGCTGGACCTACAGTTAATATGTTCTCATTTTCCACTGTCAATATTTTACCAATGAGTTCTATCAAAGTGCATAAGACGGGAATGGAGAAGCTAGAACCACAGATTAGGAGATAAAGATAGGCTCTTTCTTATTTGTGTATGGACAATTTCAGGATGACAATAATTAATACCCCGCTGTCAAGGCAGAAGAGAAGCCATAGTCAGAACTGAAACAAAACAATTCAAATGAGGAGAAATATTTTCTCACACGTCCCAATCAACAGATCAGACATTCAGAACAGGGTTAGAAAAGCACACCTGGTTTTGTACGGAGGAAGTAGAACTTTGCATGTTTTAGCTGTCCCTGAATCATGAAACAGAGTTTATGTTGAGAATCATTTTGCACAAAAGGATTTAGGAAAAAGTGGGATTTTTTTCAGTCTTTCAGCTCCACTATGTTAAACAAAGGGTGTAACAATCTGGAATGGAACAAATCTTAACCTGTCATGCCTCACTGTGTTGTGTTTCCTTTATGCAATATATGCAAATCTGAAGGTTTAGCCCGATCCCTGCATGGAGAGTTGTCCATCAATACCTGGTCACATCTGACCAGTCTTTTACCCAGGACTGGAACCAGGATCCGCTCCCTGGTTACCATCTCATAGAAACTTAACACTTCTGTACTTCTATTAGAGTCCAAGTTTGACCCTGCTCTGCTCACTCAAAGTCTTTCGTGTGCTAAAGACACGATCCCATGCATGCCCTGCAAATCCACCGATGAATAAATACCCCAAAGACATCCAGCATCCGACTTCTATATCATGTCTTGCTCCGTAGTGTGTCCTCGACCCCCAGAAAAAAGTCCCGCTTTGACCTTGTGGTAATCTCTGAGCCCGATGTGAAGAAGTGTGACGTCCCCTTCCCCTCTGTAACTCCAAACATACCATATTCTCTGTGCTCCATAGAAAACGTATGAGGTTTTTTGTAATACTTCAAGAGAAGTGAACTAACTCTTTTATCAGTCTATACCTGTATGTACGGAGGGGCACTGTAAGGTTTTGTGGGGTTTTTAACATTCACATTCATTGTTTTAACAATGTTCCATTTTATATGAACCAGTATTGTTTTTTGTTTTGTTTTTTTTAGTTCTGACATTGTAACAACCCTTTCAGGTGCTACAAAATGACCAGTTACTGCTTTGTCACGTAGGATCTAGACATCTCTTCATTGTTATCAATAGATTCAATACCAGATGTGCAAAATGAAGCTTATTTTAACAGACAGTTTAATAGTAGAAACACTTCCCCTACCAGACAATAGAGCATGTAACTTGATTTTATCAGTTCTGTTCAACTGTAACAATACATTAAAAGGTGTTGTAGAAAAAAAATGTGGAATTGCTGAAAAAAAAAACAAAAAAAAAAACTGAATTCCACAGTTAATTTATTCTTTTTTCTATTAAAAATTTGTATAGTAACTTTACATTTTTCAAAACTGTGTTGTTGGAAATTGATGATGAATTTTCAAGATGAGAAGCCGTGGTGGTTCTTCAGAAAGAAAAATAAATTATTGATGAATGTTCTCAAGATTATGCCTTTGTCTGTTTTCTTTTCTCTTCCTCCACTTCTCAAAAATAAAAAGCACCGAGTTGTCCGCTCGCTTCCAGGTGGCTCACATCAAACCCCACCGGGCCGACTCTGCTGAAAGGTCAGAGTATCAGTCAGACTTATCAAAGGGAATCCCCGCTTGTAGTCACCACTTCTACTCCTCCGGACACACTCAGCCTCTTGTCATCACATCCAGGCCTCAGTCACTTCCTTCTCACACTCTGGCCTCCAAGAGAAGGAGAAGGAGGATTTCCTGCCGATTCAAAAGGAAGCTACAGTCCAAAGATAAAAGATATTACTCACCATCCAGCGGCAGAGCACGAGATTTAACAGCTGCACATTCATCCAGGCAGAGGTTTTTTCCACACATTTCTCACTTGCATGCCACTGTATGACATGGTTGGCAGCTAACTCAGATCTCACAGACAATCTCTCTTTGTGTAGATGAAACATGAATACCATTTATGTGTACTGGCAGGAGATGCAGACATCTGAACAAAGTGATTGCGTGTTGTTAAACTTACATGTACACACGCTCATATCATGAAACACACTCGACTCAGACTGTAAACACACACACAAAGTGCTAAACCGCACTGAGAAGTGTCTTCTACCGGAGAAACCGGTTGTCAGTTTCTGTGAGGACAACCAGCCTCGTCCTCCTGCTTTCTTTTATTCCCCGTCTGTGTCCATTTACTAATGAATCCCATGTTAGTCTTTGTACTTGGTGTGTTCCCATAGCAGCTCTCCCAAACCAGGCAACAGCTGGAAGCTGTTAGACCGACATGCCGTGAGAAACTAGCTCCTCTGTGATTTTTTCACTTGCACAATTCTTTGTGTGTGTGTGTGTGTGTGTGTGTGTCTGCTATAGGAGTGGTGTATGACCTTGCTTTATATTCTTAATGAAATCCTCCATCACATTTAGATATTTAAAAACAAATGCACCACATTCCTCACTGTGTCTGTTCTCCTCTATCTATGTTTGTGAGGACCAGAGTTTTGGTTTCAGTCTGTTGATGAGTGCTGTGTTTCAGGGCTCAGACTGGATTAAGGTTCAAGTCACTACGAGACATAAATATCAGCCCTGGAAACAGTCGGAAACAAGTTTACTAAAAAAAAAAAACCCAAAACATTTATTCACAGTAGATGCAAACATTATATTCACATTACACACATCATACTGTTACTATCATACATGAAAAGGCCTGCCTGCTGGTAATGTGTTTATATAGAAGAGATTATGGCCGCACATTTAACTCCAAGGGTTTTATTACAAACACCCTGAGAGGACTTGGACACTAGTGTCAGATACAGCCTCTACCATATACATCCCACAGCTGATGTAAAGCACACGTATCCTCATAGTAATTAAAATTCTCTAACAGTGATGTTAACCTCCAATATGTAGTTACAAAGGCCTTTTTAACCTTATATGTAACCTTATAAACTTGTTCTTCCCTCTGGTGATGAATTATGGGCTGTGGACTACCACCTACTGTGTGGTATGTATATACTGTGTGTAAGGCTATATATGACACTTTGGTAACAAGATCCTTGTGGTCACCTTCTCATTTCAGTGTGCGTCATTTTCACGATTAGCACCCAGTCTCTGATGTGCAGTCACCAAACAACTTCTGCTTATTTTATTTTATTTTTTTTTAATTTATGTTAAGCGACAGAAGTGAAGCGGTGTTGTCCTCTAACACTCCAGACAGGCAGCAGGTTTATGAATCAGACAGTGCAGCATGTGAAATCATTGACAGTGCTGCCCTCTAGTGACGATCACAGAGTGGCGTCTTTGAAAATGAGTTTTAAAAACACTTAATTTATTCTAACAAGTCATCTTTGTGTGTTATATACATCATTTCTTATTTGTGTGCTTTTTGCATATCTTAACGTTGCTGATGCACTTGGTTTGGATAAAGCGAATTTCAATTTGTCTGAAAGGAGAAGTGGCACTGAGTCATCAGTCAGGTGACACGATATGTTTCACAATGTCTTAATAATTTCCTCAATCAGGACTGGACAAGCTTCTCATGCCAGCCAGTACAAACCCTCATCTTCTACAGTAACTTGAGTTTTACTAAATGTTGTGCACGCAGGAGTGTGTTACTTCCAAGGTCTTCCAGTTTCACAGAGTCAGTTCCTCTTGTTCCAGTAGAGGCCCGTTAATTTCATCTGGAACCTGCCCAGAGAAAAAAAAAGCAATGAAAAAGACCCCATTCATTTCAACCACCTATGATAATCAGGCCTGAGCGATGCTTTTTTAAATTTCACGTCTCAGATTTATTTTTCTGGCACTGTGTTTAGAGAGCAACTTCCCAAAAAAACACTAAAAACACAAACTGGAAAATACCAAAATTACCAAATGAATGTTAAACCAATCTGCCTTTTTTATCCTCTGCCACTATATTTACCTGTGCGACGCGGCTGTAGGCCTGATTGTGGGGAGAACTGTAGCGACGCAGGCCTCTCCAGGACACCAGGAGAACATAGAGCGACGCCAGAAAACACTTCACGGAAAATGCTATGGCGCTCCCCTTTGCAACATATGAACCAACACGCTGGTGAGAGGAAATGAATGGGGGAGAGAGTGAGGGAGGACAGTGCAACATTCATTTCTGTCACTATCAGAGCTGGAACAAGCATCATAGTAGTTAAAAAAAAAGGTAGAACACTAAAACAGAATTGCAGGATTACCTGTTGGGTTGTGCTTAATGTGGCAGGAAATGTAGACCTGATGCTGACGGACAGGAAAGCAGAGAAGCCAAACAGCAGACAAAAGATATTCAGACCCATCAGGGTGATTATCTGTCAATGAAAAATGCAACATTAAGACAGGAAGTCTATGAGATGAACAAAAAAGTGACATGACCTAGAAACGATTTACCTTCATTTTATTAGCTTTCCTCTGAGCCTCCAACGCCAGACACCCGGCAGCTACATACTGGAACAACACAAACAAGTTAGGACGCAGTATTTGACTCTGTGTGTCTGAATGATTTGAGCCGAGGCGGACGTGGACTCACAAATAGGCTTGACCACACCGGTGTTGTCATGGAGATGGAGCAGTTGTAGCTCACACATGCATGGATGACTGTGGTTAATATGCAAGCCAAGGCACTGAGGATCTGCACCACCTGAAGGGAAACAGAGGCCGTATGAAGCGGGAAGACAGGTTAAAAAGCCTGTTAAGTCATGGTTTGTTTGGAGGAGCAGAAAGAAAGCAGCGTCTCACCCCAGAGACTAACAGTCTGGTGTTCACCACGGCCCCAAACCAGCGATGGATCCTGACATTGACTAGTTCCGCATGACTGGTGACCTGGGTCGGTGGGCGGGTTGAGGGTGTCTCTTTAAAAAACACATGGTACAGCCCCTCCTGAAACATGTTCTGCGTCATCTGTTGTGGGAAAAAAAAAAGAGTCAACTTGTAGGGGAAACAAAATGGAGGTTACACTGTATACATTGTCAAACACACCTTGGAGTCAGACGCCACACTCGGTTTCAGTCTTACCTTCCTCGAATGTTGTCAAACTGATTTATCCACAGGCCTTCATATCAACAGAAAAACGTCATCTAACTGAGAGAGGAAACATTTAAACAGTTTTTCTCTCTGCTGCTGTTATTCCACGGTGAAGTCGATCCAGAGTGTTAAAGTTCACTTGGGTTGGATGATAATGTGAGGTGGAAAGTCCACTGTCGAGGAGGTGACTCAGGGTGATCATTGGCCGTGACTAAGAGCTTATCAGCTCATAGGCAGCGCTCACCTACTTACAGCATCAGAAGACTGGGGGGGGTTTTAGACTAGAGACAAACCATAACACACTCAAACTCTAATTCTATTCATATAATAAAAGAGGAAATAATATGATAATGATTTGTAAATAGAAAACTGACTTTATTAGCAATGCAAAATTGCACAAAAGACACATTCAAACAAACTTTTTGGCAATCAGAAAAAAAATGAAACAAGGGAAATATACAAACAAGGGCCCACAAAATATGTTAAAAAATACACATTGAGCTCTTATGAGATGGGTCATCTCAAGACGTCATATAAAAGCATGTGGAAAAAGATTAACATTAAAAGGATGACGCAAAAAGTCAATCAACTTTAAACCAAAACCGAAATTGTCACAGCAGAACCAGATATATCACCTTTTTTGATCCCAAGCATTCTTCTTCCTTTTTAAAGGAAGAAAGATGTAATTTATCAGATTACATGCAGCTTTACAAGAGTTGTATCACATATGCAGTAGTAACTCCACAAGACCTGTAAACACACTTCAATGTGAAAAATCAGTAGAGTTACCCTTTAAATGTACAGTATACATGATCAGATCATTTAGCAGTTGAAAAAGTTATTGGATTCACAGATCATTAGAACAAATGGGGGCATAAAAATTGTAAATAGAGGTGGGCCTATGATGGAGCCGTGAGGAACTCCACGGTTAATATGCTGATAAGAGAGCGGCTGTCTCAGCAGTGGTTACTGACTTATTTTTAATGGCATCACTGCACCACTGTGAAACACTTGAAATTCTTGGTAAAAGGAGGATTCCTTCATAAATGTTGGGGTGGAGTCTCGTGTTAGTGCCCTGTTAGCTCCACCACAGGCTGCAGTATGCTAAATATAAACACAGTACTCTAAATATCCTCCACATTTACATTTATGGAAAACAGCTTTGGACAGGACATAACTTCGAATGCCACTGACATGAGTGAGTGAAGCTGTTTCTCATTATCATCAGAGTGAACAACAGTCACTTTTACTTGAGCAATCTAATTTTTGGCATAAAAGATGGGTAACAACAAAATGACATCATGCAGACAATCACGTGCCCACTATTTAATATAACTTAGCTTATTAATGTCATTGTTTACCAGCAGATTCCAGTAACAAGCTAACGCAATGAACGAGAAGGGGAAGCTGAAAATGCATGTGAACAGAGCATCTCTAATCTAAGTCAACAGAGTCTGAAAGAGCCACAGAAGGCAGCAGAAAGAGGTCACACAGCACTCCGAAGACCTCGGGCAGATGGACGTGAATGTGGACAATCTATAAATACAGGGACATGTCAGACCCATTCTGTTTTTCCTGGCAGAGTTTCTGTGTCATCATCCTCCTCTGTGCCACCTGCGTACAGGTCAGCCAGCCTGCTGAAACGTGGTCCCCAGTGATCCAGTTTTTTAAAGTCCTGCTCCTCGTCAGAGTCCGAGGACTCGATGGAACTGAGAGACTCTGCCTCTGAGC
The DNA here is from genome assembly GCF_904848185.1 of Acanthopagrus latus. Lineage (NCBI taxonomy): Eukaryota > Metazoa > Chordata > Actinopteri > Spariformes > Sparidae > Acanthopagrus > Acanthopagrus latus. Next base: position 7,254,820 of record NC_051046.1, on the reverse strand, counting down.
CGCCGCCGCCCTCGTAGTCGAACACCAGGAGACAGTCGTAGGGAGGGGCTGTGGGGTCGCTGTCTGCAGCGTGCAGGTTCTGCAAGGAACACCAAGAAAAATATATAAAAGAGTTACGATACATCTGATTCGTTGATACGTTCATATTCTTGGAAACATCATGTCCAATTTATCAAATTTGACACCACTCACATCCTCAATAAATTTGCCGACCTCTTCATCGGCGTGGAGTTGTAGGCGGTAGGATGGGCGGCTCGTAGCAGTAGGAAGCACTTCGGTGCAGACGACATCAGGACGGTTATCAAGCCCTCTGTGAAGCTGGCTCAGGTTGTACTCCTAAGTGTATACCACAGAAACAGAACGCCCTTACTACTTCCATTTCTGGCACTTTTAGACTGATAAAATTATTTCTACTAGTCAGTGTAAGCAGATATCTGACATTGCAGATGTCTCGTGAAAACATCTGCCCTAAAACCTGCTGCTCCTACCTGGTCGTCTTCTCCTCCTCCCTCCTCATTGTAGAAGAAGATGTTTTCCCTGGGCACGTCTTCAAGAAGAGCGACCTCCTTCTCCGACCTCCTCCTCCTCCTCCTTCTCAGCAACAGCAGCAGCAGCAAGAGCAACACTGTGGTCAACAGAACAATCAGAGAAATTAAAAACAGAAAAAACAAAACTTAATATACGACGCTGGGTGAATAAGGAAGACCTGATACGTACACAAAAGACCAAAAATTGCTCCCAGGGCCGAGGTTGCAAGAGAAGAGTTGAGCATGCGGGGGGAGCTGTGTGGGACGAAGCAGGTAGAAACAGCTCCTTGACACGGGCACACCTCTACGTCCAGTGAGCTGTCTTGGTAGAGCATGCCAGCATCGTAGATACGCAGTAGAATGCGATAGTCTCCTGGTGGCAACTCATGTTTGGGAGCCAGGGATGCCAAGTTGTCTGCAAAGGGGGGAAAAGATGAAGAGTTAACAGTTGAGGAGTTTCTAGGTTTGATGATTTCATACAGGATGTATTATGAATTTTTTGTTGCTGACCACTAATAAAAATTCAGGCACACTGTCTGTGACTTCTCTTACTTGTAGAATTGGTGCTCACGGTCCAGTTGATCTTGTGCTCTCCTTGAAGCTGCACCATAAACGGTCCTGCATGACCCGGTCCGTCAAGGTCCACTATGTCAAGCTGGGCGGGAAACGGATCTCTGTTGCACAGGCTGACTCTCCTCTGCTCGATCACAGGAAGATGGTCGTTCACATCCAACAAACTCACGATCAGAGTACCCGTCCCTGTAGCCGGGACGGTATCTAGGGAGAATGTGAAGAAAGGAGCACAGCGGGGTTTTGTGTTCAGACAGGTGAGTGAGGAGGGGAGCTGTCACAGTGTCGTTACGGGAGACGATGAGTATACATTTACCGTTGTCGTGTGCCAAAACTAGGACTGTGTATCTGCCGTCTTTGACATACTGTGATTCTCTGTCCATGCTGCTATTCACTGTGATGTATCCTGTGTCTTTATCGATACTCAGCCACCTGACTGTGTCGCTGTGTAGACCATATCTGAAAACAAGAAGAAACAGAGTAGATACATACATACTGTGGACACATGAAGATCCAAATTTCTGTCCTGTATGAGTTATAATTACCTAACGCTCTGTTTCCTGTCCGTGTCTGGGTCCTTCGCCCTGAGGTCGGCCACAGAACTCCCTGTGTTGGCGTCCTCTGAGATGCTGACACGAATCTCTGACGGACTGAAAGCAGGAGGCTCGTTCTTGTCCACGACCGATACAGCGACCGTGGCCGTCGAGGTCGACACCGGTCCGGAGAAAGGCGCCTCATTCGTCACCACCACCAGCAGGGTGAAGACAGGAACGCTCTCAAAATCCAGCTCCTTGAAGGTAAAGGAGAGGGCGAGTTTTGAAGAGCTCTGCATGTTGAGTAAAACAACACAGACTTATAAAACCAGACAGGCGTTTCCTCACTGTGGCTGTCGTGAGGATTCCCTTCATTTTATCGAGGCCCGTGGTGATACTGAAGTCTCCCCTCTCGTTGCCTTTGACTATTGAGTATCTGGTGTTGGCATTCGGAGATCCTAACTCATCCTTGTCAGTGACCTTTAGCGTTGTAACCTCAACTCCAATCTCATTCTCAGGGACCAATGTGGATATCTGGGGGGAAAAAAGCAAGAAGCTCTCAAGAAGCTCGTATTTCAATGTCATTCTGAAGTATTTGGGCACGTTTTTTTTAACTCACAAATGTGTTGGTGAATAGTGGAGCATTGTCGTTGCTGTCAGTAACACTAATGGCGACGGTGCAGGTGGCCGTCAGCCCCGCCCCCTCCATATCAGCGGCTTCGACGATCAGCTTGTACTCTGGCTGGGTCTGACACAGGGACGTGAGTCACAGCAGAAGTGAGGACTGAGAAAATCTTGGAAAGAGAAGGGTTTTCTGCTCATTGTGCGATTGCGTTACCTCTCTGTCCAGTCCATCTGCTGTCACGCTAATCGCTCCACTCACTGGGTTTATGGCAAACATGTTCTTCTTGGGTGTTTGAGGGATCTGAGTCAGTATCTTAAACCTTATCATAGCGTTGTATGTCTGCGGGTCGTCTTTATCCACTGCTGTTACCTTCATGATGGAGTCACCTGTTGAAGAAAACAAAAAACAGTGAGCACAAGGACTTGGAAGTTCACATTAAAGGGACAATTCACCCCTAAATTAAAACAACATAATTTTCCTGTTACCTGTAGTGCTATTTATCCATCTAGAATTTTTGGGGGTGTGAGTTGCCAGTTTTTGGAGATAGAGAGGTCATCATCCTCTCAAATAATAGAACTAGATGTTAATCGGCTTGTGGCGCTCAAAATACCAAAAACTCCGAACAAAACTCTAGAAATAATCCACAGACCTTGTTGAAATCAGTTTAAAGTAGGAACTATTTTCTTGCTGCCAAAGTACATCTGCCCACCACATCACTTCGCAAAATTAATCTTGCATCAACTCATAGACAAAAGGTCAGATAACTAAACAATGTTACATCTCAGTTGAGTAAGATGCTTCTTTGGTTTACATCCTGCGCTGACACAAGCACAAAACCTCTTGGTTTTTTTTTGTTTTTTTAAAAAAGTTTCCTGTCTTTTCACACACCGATGTCAGCGCTTTCGCTCACTCCGCCATAGAAAGGGTTCTGAGTGAATGCTGGAGCGTTGTCATTCTGGTCGATGATGTTGATAATGAGCTCCATGGGCTCCTCGGCCTTGATGCCCCCATTCAGTGCATGAGTCCACAGCTGCAACACACACAACATATATACCTGCGGTTAGTATATATAAGGATATAAGTTCTGTGATTCAGCGTTAAAGGTGAGATCATGCTCACTCTGTATTTAGCTGTCCTCTCCCTGTCAAGTGGCTGGGTCACGTACAGCACTCCAGACCGCCGGTCGACAGTGAAAAGACCTTCAGGGGGCTCATCAGCTCCGGGTCCAGTGACCTTGTAGGTTATCGCCACCGTATCCTCATAGCTTGACTTGATCTAAAGCACAGTAACACAAGTGATTCAGTCAATACATGTAGTGAAAAATGCATTCAAAATAGTTTCATTTGCTTGATACTACTGTAGTTACCTTCACCATGTATTTGGGATATGGACCCCTGTCATTCTCTGGAAAGTCAATGGCTGGAATAACCCACTCCCGCTTCATCCGTTTCAAACCGCCAGACACGTGAGGGAACTCAATGGCAGGGAGCTGCTGGAGGGCCGAGTTGTTCTGGTTGAATCAGGACTCATCGTGTCAAGTCAGGTATTGGAAAGCAAACTCATCAATAAAATCTAATACGAGGATAAGAAAATGATCTCAAAATGTACCTCTAGATTTTTGCTTCTGGGGGTTTCACCATCTGAGCAGTTGCTTCTGTTGTTTGAGCAGCACGGTTGAAGTTCTGCTGCAGCCAGAAAGGCTAAAAACTGAGGGACAAATACATCTAAACTCAAAATAATCAATAATAATGCTTATATTTATGAAAAGAGTGTGAAAGAAACTACTGCATGGAAATAACTTCTGTATTGCGCTTTAAAAAAATAATAATTTAATGAAACCAATTACATTTTACTTTTCAGAAAATAAAAACAAACTTTTAAGAGTAAAAACAGTAGAAAGAGTAAAAGCTTCAACCAAAACATGTTAAAAAAACAACAGCCAATAAATATACATCATGATAAATATGAGATTATATATAGTTAGGCTAGGCAATAAAGACAGTTTGAAGTTTTCAGAAGAAAAGAAATTTCAGTGGTCAGCCAACACAAAAACAGGCAAAACAATAACATAACTTATTACTTGACTACAACTTTTTAACACTCACCTGGACTTGGCAAATCAAAAACAACCCCCTCAAAGTTCTGCTGTTCCCCATCGTCCTCTTCAGTATAAAAAAACCCTGCAGGTCTCTCTTCCACTCTCTTCCAGACTGGATCTGCGTCTTTGTTCCAACGGCAACCTGCCAAGTTTGTGACATTTACAAACCGTCCTTATGTGTCACCTTCAAGGTCCCTCAGTCTGTGTGATCAGCAGGTGATCATCCAGACCTGTTTTTTGTTCTTTTAACCGCCTGCAGCCACCGTAATCCTGAGCTGACTGTGCTTTCTTGTGCTAAGGAAGCTAACTAAGTAGTTTGATTTTATCAGTGAAAAGCTGGTGAGAAACAAAGGAGCTCTGAGGTGACCTCAGACACTGTCAGACATGCAGGTGTGTGTTTATGCACTGGAGATTTCCCGTCTCGCCTCTTTGTTGGTGTAGTGATGCACCTTACTGTGAGCGGGGGCAGTGTTTACATAACACCTGAGGCTCCCATGACACCCAGCAACTGACGATTTGACGCAGTTTATTTTGAAAACTCTTTCTTCCCACACAGCCTCGGATGACTTAACTCTCTTGCCGACCTTTGTATTTCACATCATTCACTTTTTAATCGAAGCGCATCTGTGATTAATAAGGCACTCAAGGCAAAACAAAGTAATTTCTTGATAGTTTAATACGAAGCATCGGCACCTTTTTTCAGTCGTCAGTGGAGTCTCAACTTAAATACATCCCACAAGCACACTGAAAACAGCACATTTCCACAAAATTAAAAGCTTACTTCATAGCTCACATAAAAGGTGGAGAAAAACAGTAAACAGAAAAAAATGTCACAGATTGATTGTCTAAATCTACAGAAGCCGAGAACTGCCATGGTTGATTTATTTTTTAATGTTTTTGTTTTCACAAGGTGATTATTTGGTTATCTCAAGGAAATGAGCTTTATCGTGAGAAAACACAAGATTGTTTCCTTCTTATTACTAAACATGTTTATCAGAGATCAGAGATGACATGCCAGCATACACAGACAGTGTTTTGTCAAATACACTCACTTTATGATGCCAACCACCAATGTGGGTAGTTTCTTTAGTGTATGACAACAAGCATTCTTTTGGTTGTAGTCTACTGGTCAGCAACACGTCTGCTTTAAGATGACCACAAGCTCATGCTTTACAGTAAGAAGCAATAATATTAATACCATCAAAACACAAAGAAAAACATTATTCCAACAAATGGCAAAAGTCCTCCATCTCTTAAAGTAGTGAATGTATGTCATGGCCCGCTCTTATGAATCTTAACGAGTCATTTTCTTGTGATTTAATTCTCTCAAGAAGTCATTCTTCTGCTTTCTCAAGATAACACATACAGTACATTAAGGAGTTTTCATTAAAGAAACAACTTCTATTATCTCAAGATAAGAAAATAATTAACTTGTGATCTCAAGATAATGGCAGTAAAAGTTCTCGGCCTCCGTATAAAGAAAACTGTGCAAGGAAAATACAAAACACAAATGCAGACAGAGAACAAAGTGGGCGTCTGCACCCATATCCACATGCAACTCAGGTAATGTTTGACAAACATAGATTGTGAATACACTTCATCTGTATTTTGACCTGACTGAGTCGATCTGTGTTTTTCTTTTAAAGTACTTGTGCATGATACAACACTAAAAACTATCCTTCATTTCAAATCATTCTAAATCAATTTATGTAACAGATTGTAATTTGTGTCCCAACATAACCAGAAAATCATGTGTTGGCTATCACCTGGACAAAGCTGAATGGTACGATTTTTTTAATCCAGCATTGTAAAAAAAAACCTCCTGCTACCTGTGTTGAGATCTGGCCAGGTCAGAGTTCAGATACACCACAGTAGCTGTGATATCGTCTCTGTACATTCGAGCCAGATCCTCTGGCAGAGCGAGCATAGTGGCCAATCTCTCCTGGCAGAGTTCTCCGTACTCCCCAGTTCCAAGAGCATGTCTGATAAGGTGCGTGGCAGCGTTGGTGTCTAAAGCAGGGGAAGCACGAGCCTGACGTTTCAGCAAGAGTTCGTGCATCTGACCCAGTTTCAGCTGCCGTTCAGATGGAGAAACTGGAGCCTAGAAAAAAATCAAGCACAGACCGTTTTTACATGGTAAAATTATGACTTTTATCTAAAAGTTGTGTGCTGTGAATCAGGGGAATCAAAATACATTTCAGTTTCACTCCACACACAAACCTGGAGGTGAATCCCACTCAGATGCTCGCCAATGAGTCGGACAGCCTCCTCGCTCCCTAGTTCATCCCACAGCCCGTCAGTGCCAAGGATCAGGAAGCGGTCCTGAGGTCTCAGCTTGTGATAGCTTATCTCTGGTGCCACATCCAGATACGGCGGAGTTAGGTAGTTAGGTGGCGTGTACTGATACAGGTTGAGGGAGTCCAGGTCAACTCCGGATTCCAGGCTGGCTAAAATGCTCTGCTGCAGCTCATGGCTCCACTTGAATCTTACGTCACCAAATGCACGCAGGGGCATCAGAACCTGAAAGCACGTTAAAAACTTAGGACCAATGACGCATTGTCCAAATTCACAAGTACATTCATTTTCAAGAATATCTCACCCCGAGCAGCCTGTCGTCTGTGATTACTGTGTCTCTCTCTGAGGGTGGGTGCTGGGCCTTGATCCGCTCCACCTCAGCCTGATTCTGTGTGTTGTGGTCTTGAGAAAGGGGCACAGCGCTCCATGACCCATCATCCTCCTGCACCCCCAACACAACTCGGCAGTCACCAGCATTTGCTACGTGGATCCCATCTGTGCCAACATGAGCCACACAGGCAGTGCAACCGGCAAATGCAACCTGGAAAATCAATGATACACGTGTATCAAAACTGTGTGACCTTACATGCGCACAAAGCAACAAAAGAAAAGAATGTTATTACCTGGATCGCTGTGCTTTTCATCAGGTCATTGGAAAGAGGCACTTGAGCCTCCAAGGAGATGTCAGCGTCAAGACGTTTGAAAGCACGATGCAGAGCATCTGGAGGACTAAAACCAAAGGAGGGTGATCAAAGGATAAGAAAAACGGATCACACAAAGCACATGTGTAAATCGACATAACCATTTATAAGGACAATCATGTTTTCCTACCTCATGCCTTCATCATGTTCCTCACTGTCCAGCAATTCCTGCCAAAACACTCTCAGGTGGTCAATGTAGAGTGAAGCAGATTCCCGATAGTTAAAGTCTGTATGATGTTTGTACCACTGCAAGATGGGAGGAACAGGTCTCCCGTGCTCCATGCATTTCTCCAGCTCCTCAAGGCTCTCCTTTGGCAACATTGCAACTGCAACGTAGTACAGCAGCCGCTCGCTGACGGCCTGCGCACACGCCCAGCCTCCGTGGCCGTCAAACACTCCAAAGAGCATACCCTTTGACTGCAGAGGATAGAGAAAAATTACACTGAAGAATGGGGAGAAAGCAGGGAGATGGTTGTACAGACGGATGGGAGAAACTGCATACCTGTAGGCAGCTGGCTGCACTGCGACGGTCCTCATTGGGTGTGTTAGCAGCCAGCTGGTTGCTCTCAAATTTTCTCACAACACTGAGTTCCCTGCCATCAAATTCTGGCAGACTGACAGTCTAGGATACAGATTCACACACACAGATTATAACTCATAGCTGCAAGTTATTCTGTATCAAATACTGATTGATTTGAAATAGAACAAGCCTTTTCATCCTGCCCTGACATGCCTAATATGTTAGTATCATTCTAAAATGCTTATAGCAAAGGGAAATACCATGACACCCATTACCTGCTCATTAGATCGCAGGACACTGTTGATCTGGACCTGGTTGAGCTGGAAGTCTAGATCCTGACGAGTGGAGAGGTGTCGACCATTTCCTGACTCATCACCATTGGAGCACAGCTGGTGCTTTCTGGAGGTTCCCCAGGATGAGAAGTGACGATGGTGGGCTGGTCGAGGCTGACATGAGGTAATTGACTTAAGTTGGGCACACTGTATGAACACAAAAAAGAGCAATGGTGACATTAGAATATTACACACCATAATTATAGAACCATTAAGAGGTCAAGCAGGATACAAACCTGGAATGGGGCAGCAGAGGAGAGTGTCAGTGTGCAGGCTGAAGCTCGTTGAAGGATGCTGGCGTACACACGTCCAGACATCTCTAATGCAACACTGTTGTAAGGGTGCTGTGTCACTTAATCGCCCCGGTGTCTATGACAAGGGTTAAAGGAAATTATACAGGATTTCGTGATACCCGAATGAATGTTGCTGTGAGGACAGTGACAATTCAGAAGCCAATGTAAATAGAAAGCGAGCTAAATGTTGTGTAAGTTAGCCAACTTCAAATTAACACCATAATCAACGTGCTATAAGCGAATACGAAGCATCGTAACGTTACATCTCCGTGGGACTTTCCCGTGGAGTTCATAGGCGCAAACTGACTGCTTAACATCGAGCTGACCACATATAAAATGTAGTTTACGGTGTTAGCTTGCTAGCTGGTTAGCTTCGCTCGCGTTTAACATGCAGTCTTAGCGACTAACGTTATAACGTAACCGAAACATATACTTTATCTTGACGCCTAGACACGGATTAAAATGGTATATATGTTAATACGACTATTAAAAACTGAATTAAATACGTACAAACTTCGGAAAATCACGAATGAATTAATGATGATCTGACAGACACCAACGCCATACATGAAAGTGACGTGTGAACGTCTGACGTTGCCATCAGACGCACTGTTGTAGTCCTTGCTGGAGTATACGATCTTTGTTTCAGACACCCTGCGGTCCAGTGCTGTTTTAGATTGAAATAATGTTTTGATGGCATGCTTTGGTTTGGCTTAATTCTTTTCAGTATGAATTTTGGTTCGTTTCTTAGCTTGATACTCAAATTGCTCAGTTCTGATGATATCTAGTAACTAGCTAAATACGCAGGTTGGGAATAAAAACCCACTATATTCCACATTTAACTTAGCAGTAGATAGTCATATAGCTATACAAACTACATGACATAATTTTTTCTGTTGAATTACTGACAAATAATTCATATGAAGACACAAACCACATTTTTACCTTAACTAGGTCCATCTGCCACAATTTACTGTAGGTACTTTGTTGCCATGGTAACGGAACGTGACTCACCGACTTGCCGCCGTTCACTCACCAGTTACTGAAGGACCGTTAATAGCTTAGTAGCTAACATAGGCTAACGCGAAAGTTTAATCCTTGTTCAGCGAAATATTGGATTCTGCTTGTTACTCCAGATGTAAAGATCCTGAATTTACTTTGAAGAAAAGTTCAAATTTCAAAGTTCAAAGAGCAGCTAACATCGCAGCATGTATATTTAGCCTCAATATTTAATTTGTGTTAGTTAGCTAGCTAACTACCTCTAAAACAGCTCTTTATGTGAACGAGCGTTAGCCTCAGCACAAAAAAAGCAGTGGCTAGACGTCATTGGTATTTTTGTACTATCAAGTTAGCCATAACTTTTCTGTTACTTGGGTGACCTTTAACCCTTGTTACTGGCTTTTAAACCACTGGGTCTTTTAGAGAGTGACATGGATAAGACAGTGGATCGCAGTAACAACCGTAATAGTAAGTGGCATTGTCCTTTAGTCCATATGCGCACACCTTTTTAGTGTGTTTATGGATGTAGCTAATGCAACATTATGCGTTTTCAAATATTTACCTGTAAGGTTAACACTGCGGATTTCATCTTTCTGCTTCCAGCCATCAGGACCGATCTCAGTTTGCTGCTTGAGTGTCTGAAGTTTCAGATGAAATGTCCTGATTTGCAGAAACAAGCTCTTCTCGCCATTCACTCAATCTGTGAAAAGAGAGGTAATAGTAAACCATCAGTTGAATAAACTTGGCATGTATCTATCTCTTTTACACATGCTAACCATCTTCCATGGTCTTGTATAATCAGATTTGTTGTTTGGACATATGCTTGTCATTTAAGTCAGTGATACATTTACAAAATCAGCAGAACACCACATGAGTACTTTCCACTGTCTGTTTCACTTATATATATATATACATTTTTTTTTTTTATTATTATCACAGAGGACACTGTGGATTTGCTGAGAGACATGGGTGGTGTGGCATTTATCTGTAACCTATCCAAATCCAGTATTGTTCATTCAGACGTCAAGGAGACTGCCCTCTTTACACTTGGCACACTAGCAGAGGCCAATGGTAAGCATGTGTGCATTACAGTTGCTGATTACCAATTCAGGGGCGCATGTGGTGAGAATGCAGTCCAAAGTTTTATCATTTGCAGCAATTAAGCCTGAAAGAAATTGCACACCTTCCCCTAATGAGACAGTCCGGTCAAACAACTACTCGTAAAGTTAAAAGTTTTCCCCAAAAAGCCGATCAGTGATAACTCTCAAGCTTGAACAAATAATAGGCAAATGGCAAACACCACCATCATTTTTCCGTAGACTGTTGCTTATTAAAAGCTGCAGAGGACACACATGAAGAAGCTTTTTTCTGCCAATTTCAGGCTTGAAATGTAGGCATCAGAGGCTATGGTCCTGAATTGAGATGCAGCACATGTGCAAGTAGTCTTGAAAATGACATTTTTACATATTCATAATACACTACTTATCTCTTCCCCTGGCAGTGTATTGCAAGAATTCTCTGTGCAGGAAGGAAATGTTTGCAGAGGTTGCTGGTCTGTTGATGAAAGAAGACATCCCACTGACTCAGAAGAGAGTGTCTGTCTACTTGCTGTCTGTGTTGGTAGCCAACAACAGTAAGATCAAGGCTCCTCTACTGACATAAAGCTCCAGGGTCGTTTATCCCATTATGTGCTATTCTGTCACTTTGCATTTTCTTTGGTTTGATTCTGTTTCAAGTTCATGAAAGATGTTTTCTAAAAGTGGAATAGAAAATATTTGAGAGTATAATGAGCTTGCTTTTGTTATACAGACCTTTGTAGATTTTATGTCTGTATGCTTTTTGCAGAATCAGGACAGACTTTAGCCCAAACCACAGGCTGCCTTGATATTCTGCTGGACCTCTTCAGGTATTTTACAATGCTAAATGCTCTGTAAAATTTTGTAGCCAGACATCAGTCACGCCAAGTTTAAATAGGCAGGCTGAACAGTTTTTACTTAAAAACCCACTCACATGAGCGCATGAACAAATGTTAAACTGCATTTTTTTTTTTGCAGGCTGACTTTCCCTCTCTCCACAGAAGCTACTTTGAGAGCTGCTAATGCTACTCAGACCTACCAACTTTGGGCATCTGTGTCAAGTGCTCTCTGTGGATGTGTGAATAACCCACAGAATGGTAATGTCATCTGTGTGCTTGTGCCATTTGTGTGATCAGTTAATGTGGAAAACATTGATGCTCTTGCCATTCTAGCAAAACACATTCAAGCCAATCCCTGATATACTGCATAAAGATTATATCTGGAGTAAGAATGAAAATCATTTTTGCATGTCTTTCTTTTGTCTTCTAGAGGAGGGTCAGCGTATTTGTGTGGCAGTCTTTCCCACAATAAAATCCTGGCTCCAGCAAATTTCTTTGCCACGCACTGAGATTTTTCAACCCATATGTTCCTTCATAGCAATGACAGTTGCTAACAACTGTAAGTCAGAATGACTTATGCCACACCTGTTTTTTTTCTGAGATGTAAAATGGTTAAAGATCCAGTGTGTAGGTTTTAGTGGCATCTAGCTGTGAAGTTGCAGATTGCAACCTACTACATAACCCTCACCTATCTCTCCCCTATGCTGGTTTAAAAAAAGGTAAGGCCCCCTCTAGAGCCAGTTTTTGGTTTATCCATTCAGGGCGACTTTGGAAAAATTATTTTAAGTCTCAGGTGATTATACAGTAATGAAAACATAAATATGAGTATTCAAGTTCTTCTTATAGATCCTCCTAAATTCAACTTAAATCCTAGACACTGGATGTTTACATTTTCACTAAATCCTAATTATTAAATGTTCATCACTTCTTTGTTTTCGCAGCTTGTGTTCAGGAGAGTTTTTCTGCCTCAGGGGGTCTGGATACTCTCACTCTTGCACTGGTTCGTCAAGCATCTTCAGCAGATACAAGCTTGTTGTCATGCCAACTTTCCATCACTATATCCAAGACCCTGTCAGCTTGCATCACAGATAACGGTGTGTATCTCTTTTACACACATATGTGCACTCAATTCTCTCAAATAACCAGAGTATCCCCTTCTCCTAATTACAAAGATCTATTCCTTGTAGCTCCTCTGGCTTCGGGTCTGGCTCAGTATGGCATGGTTTCCCACCTCTTCTCCTTGCTGGCTAGCCCACACTTGGACCCTGAGGACAGGCTTTCTGTTTTACTCACCCTGGGCCACTGCACAGAGGCCTCTGGTAATACTGTGACAGTACTGTGCTGGAGGGTTTTTAATATTTTCTGTTAGTGTTTGAATATGTCTGTATTTTAAACTTTGTCACCCACTGTTACAATCTTCTACAGTCTTTCTTCCCATTCCATGTTTTTTGTTTCTTCCTGTCTGTAGAGGAGCACCAGTCTCAGTTGGTGCAGTGTGGAGGCCTGCCTCTTGTCATAACCCTACTGACAGAGGACACAAGTGAGGAGGTTAGGAAGGCTGCTACATTCATATTGCAGACCTGCAAACAGGCCAGTAAGTCAAAGCAGTCTTGTTTGTATCAAAATGTAACTATTCCATGCAGTTTACAGTAAATGTATTGTAGTCATCAAAGATGGGCTCTTTTAAACATCATAGACCATAATCCTAAGTATAATGCTGTTAAAGAGAATGATGGCTTGATACCATCACCGTGGTCTGTTTATTAAGTTCATTAATTTCTTTTTTTGTACTTTTGTGAGAGGGAAAATGAGAGCAAATGAAAGGTGAATAAGCAATTGAATAATACATAGGTTGAATGTAGGATAATGACTTGTTTGTCTCTGTGTTTGAAGCCATGTCCTTGGAAGTGCCTCATCTGATGGTGAGACAGGCGGAAGGTGAAAATGAGGAGCCCCTTACACACATGGAAGGCTTCAGAAGCTCGGCCAGAGAGTTGCTGCGCAGGATCGACCTACTAGAGAAGAGACAGGCAAAGGTTAGACATATGTTTACATTCATGGCCACAGTATAATCAGCATGTAGCATGGTGACTTATAATGTGTGCATATTGTATTTTTTAGGAAGATAAGGATGTGCAGGAAGACACTGATCCATCAGCTGCAACTGAGGGGCCAAGCCAGCCATCTTTACCTCCAGCCTTACCTCTGCAGCAGAAGGGCATTAAAACCATCCCCAAAGCATATAGCCAAACCAGCACTCTGAGGCATTTAGAGGCAGAAAAGGACAACATTAAACTCCAAACAGTCAGAAACATGTTGAAGAACGAGAAGGGCGGTGAGCTGAAGAACGTAAGCTCCAATTTTAGTATGCGGGAAGAGAAGACCAAAACCAGCTGGGGTGGTCGGTGTTCAGTGTGCAAGGGTACCGGGGCCCTGATGTCTTCTCCTCAGCAGTCACTAGAGGGAGGCAGAGAGCTTCCTACAGCAGACAAGTCAGTGGAGTTTCTCAGAGTTGATTATGTCATAATCAGAAAAATGAATGATGATGACCTTCATAATAACTTGTTGTATTTGTTTGCTGCTTTGTGTTTAGTCTGTTGTTTAAGCCCCCAGCACCAGTGAGGAATAGCACACCAAAAGAAATTAAATGTACAGATGAAGGTAAGACAGATTTGTGACTTTTGACACAGAAAATAAAAAAACGTTTTTTCTGGCGTTCATTTTTGTTTTCAGCAGATATTTCTGCTAACTATAACTTCCGATAACTATTTTTTTCAAGTAACATTTTTTATGTGAAGGGTTGCAGGGCAGTGAGATGAGTAATGATGAGGAGATCCCAGTGGAGGAGCAATCTCTCTCTCATATCCGGTGTGCAGGTAGGAGTACATGAGGCTGTCGCTCTGTGAAATGCTTTCAGTCTTGTTTCATCAAATGGTTGGCGAGAGACATGCACACTGCGATATGGAAATGTAATGTCACGGTTAACTTTTGCATCATTGTAATCATCAAGATATGCTTAATCTCTGAAATTGCCACTAAAACATACTGGAATAAGTTTAACTTACATTCTGTTATTCAACAATATTGTTGTGTTGCATCACAGATAGGATACAGATATTTAGTTTGTAATCCACAGTATTTCTACATAGCCAATTTAAATTTTTGTGGTGAAGAGTGGGAAAGCTGAGTCTACAGCCAGGGGGCGGACTTTACAATGACTGGAAAGAATGACTCCCCCTTGCCCAGTTCAAAGGCTGATTCACAATTATCTCAGTAATGTGAATTTGCCATGGTCAACTTATTTTAAGTGTTTTTCATTTCTTCATTTTTTATCATGATCCACAAAATCAATCAAATCAAAATATCATCCCATGCTTAATTTTAAAGCCATGGTCGAATTAACTAAAGTTCAGGCCTTGCTTTTTTCTGCCTTTCATAGGTTGTGTGTTGCCTTTTGAGGAGGTGACCAGTCGCACTTTTTCATCTCTCCAAAGCTCTAGCTGCCACAGCTGTGACATGCACAAAGTTCTCCAGGAAGCCACAGAGCGATTCAGGGTTTGTCATCTCGACTTTCTGTTCAGGAGAGAGTACCAAGACAACGCTGTCGAGCAGACTAGCCCAGAATCTGTGACGGTCTCAGTAGCAGAGCCACAGAGAAACAGGAAAAACTGGAGTGGTGAGAGGCTTTAACATTTGAAATGCACAGTTAATCCGATCTCACTGAAAAGTGTAGTTCCTGTCTCAGCGTCTGAATTTGTCAAAGAGGACATAGCTCCTGTAAAGCACAACAAAATCATGAAAGCGTGTGCTAACTAAAGCAAATTTATACTTGTGGCTTCCCATAGTAGGTGAAAGTGTTTTGTTGGTAAGCAAAATGTACTTTATTGTTGGGATACTGCAGATAATTTCTTTCATATCAAAATGTATTTCTGAGTATTAAGTCAATTAGTTTGTCATCCAGAACAAGAATTTTACTGCCAAATAGGACAGCTAAAAAATCAGTGACACACAAAAGGCCCACACCCCTGTCTGTGCCCTGAACACATTATTTGTTCACATTGGATTGCTCATGTCTTACTCATGCAGTGGTGCAGAGTGCAATGGCCTGAGTCTGAAAGTTGCATTTGACATGATCAGTTTGAGATGACCAGTTTGCTAGATTATGCATACCCCATGAATACTCACAGTTACAAGCATCTATATGTTCTCTTCAGAGCTGACATCTACTGACTTATGGAAGTTTTTTGTTTTGTTTAGTTTTTTTTTTACATTTTCTGAGTGCTCAAGTTTTATGTTGTCTTTGTAAACTATGGAGACTAGTAACATCTCCTCTCAGCTGTATCATAGTGCATTACTTCAGTCAAGATAAATGTAAAAGCTTTATCAATGAATACATGAGATCCTGTCTGGAGTTGATTAAATATGAGAGAACTTTTCAGGCAGTAAACATACCAGTGTTGCTGTTGTTCCAAACTGTGGTACAGTCAATTTAATTTTCCTTCGCCATTACCTCATAACTGTTACTCTAATATCATCACTATGAAACACATTATTGTATTTAATTACTGCAATAAAAAGTCTGTTTTCAAATCCATTTTAAAAGAAGTTTGCCTTTTTCCAATACATAAAGGAGCCGGGAAAGGCAAGAGCTCTGTGCCAGGACAACACTGGAAAAAGTATAATGGTAAGAATTATGCGGTCTGTACAAAATGAGCCTAATGGTCTATGATCTAAATAAACAAATTATGAAACGACATTCATGATTCTCAATTCAAAAAATTTGATCATGAAAGCTAAGCAGATGATTTGCCTGATATAATTAGATGTTGCACAATAATCGCCAAGTGTTTAATTTGGATATATTCTTCTTCCACCCATCGTAGGCACGATCAGTTTGACTCCACTGCACAGAGGAGCTACAAAGGACAAATTGACCTCTCAACACAAGTCTGGTATGTATGTGACTCAATCACAGCAACACAACATTTACTATTGACCTTTATATTTGTTACATTCAACAGCATTGATTCCATCACTCCCAACTCCAGGTCCAGGCTTGACTCCGCTGAAAAGGTCTCGTTGTCCTGAAGGTAAATATGTGATATCAGATATGGATATTTAGTGGAGATTGCTTTAAGTGTGTGTGAATGTTATGATTGAGAGCCTGTGGTGGGAGCTGTCCTCTGCAGTGTGTTCCTGGCAGCAGAAAAACCAAAGAGCAGAAGGAATGTTGAACTGCAGCCAGTGTTCTCACAGTGCAGGCCAGAGCTGGTTCAGAGTGCCACAGCTGTATTAAGCTGTTTCACACTCTGTATAACATTGTCTATGTGTGTGTGTGCGTGTGTTTGCGCGCGTGTGTGTGTCAGCAACAAAGAGAGAGGGAATGATGGAAAGGGAGTGTTTTGATGCTTTTGTGTTTTGCCAGTCAAATGGTAGATAAAGGAGAGGCATTTCAGTCTGTTCCACATCATGATTTCGCATGTTCTATACTCACGTTACATTCACTATCCGGTATATCGAAAGTGTAAAAGTATATGTTAATATATTCTGTGGTTATAGTTGACATCCATCTCCTTTTCCTGTTCACATGCTTTCACTCAGACTTTCTGAGTGAGAGTGCAGTCTTTCTGTGCTGTCATGCTGAGATTTACTGGATCTTTATACCTCTTAGCCAAATGCGTTTTCCAGGGCTCACTTGTGTGAGTAGTTTTTTTATTCCACTGCACACTACACGCTACACATTTTCATTCTTTCTCTGTCCTGTTCTGCTGTTTTCTTTCCACCTTTTTCTTCTTTCCTATGACATTTGTTTCTGTCTGAATTTTGCCCCCTTTCTTGTAATGTGTTTCCTATTCTTACTTCATGAAAACTTCTTCTTATCATGTATTGATGTTTTTATGACAGCCCCAGCAGCCACAACTGGTGATGCATTATCGCTCTTATGAGGAATAGCAAAGGAGAGAAAAGAGAAATTGTCTCCCTTTAGCTCAACGAATAACTCAGATTTTACACATTAAAGTATATTTACAGGTCTTCGGGAGTTCTATTGCATATGTGAAAAAGTAGAATAAAACCTGTGGTGGCTTCAGAGGAATCTATGAATGAATGGATGAATGTAATCTGATGTCACTCAGTGGCAACAATGCATTGTGGGTAATGTAGGCACCAGGTTTTGAAAAGGAAAAAGATTGCGGGGGAAAAAAAGCTATCTCTGCTTTTGCTGTACTGATTTTTATAATTTGTTTTTAAACTGTCCGGAATGAGTCCAACAGTGTTTTATGAGTGCATTACTAGACTACTGTGGACAGGCAGTAGTGGACTACTTTTCAAAACCTGACATCTACATTACTCACAATGCAACTAAGACACTGAGTGACATAACTGGAGGCAATTTATCAGATTACATACATCTTACTCTGGAGCTACAAAAGGATTTCTACTGCTTATTTTCACAAGCAGAATAAGTTGAAAACCTGGTATCCTCTCAGTGTTTTTCACTTAAATGCATAGAAACTGTCTTTATGTTACAGAGAGAAAAGGAGGAGACGTTAGCGGACAACGTGCTCCTGATGATGAGCCAAAGACGAGCAGAGATCATTGTTCAACTGTAAGAGTTTCACTATTTACGTGGCCACGTTTTGAGAATTGGTTTCCAGATTGGAACCAGTTTCAAGATTAACAATTCCTGAGAAGCGCTTACTGTGGTATAAACTGATTTTAAAGTAATGTTAAAGTATTAAAGTTTTCATAGATTTGTTACTTTATTTGTTAATTGCACGTTCTTGCTAAAAAACATATGTAGTGTACTGCAGATAATCAAAACTTTTTTTTTCAGGTAAAGACTACATCTAATTTCAGTACAACATGAACTCAAATTGAACTTTGCTTTATGTACACAGTGAACATCTGACCGTATTTATTTACCCACTTTGAAACTGAAAGTGGTCATGTGAAGGACAGAAGGACTTTCAAAACACTCCTTCCAACTGCAGCTCCATGACCTGTGTGTAACAACATTATAATGTACACAAGTTGATTTTCAAAGTGAACTCTAGGAAGCTGAAACCAATCCCTGCCTGGAGGGAGAGAAATCAGTTTAAAGATGAATGTGTGTGTCTGAAGGCATGAAGTACTTTATGTTAATGGCCTTACATTTGCAAAACCACCAGTAAGATTTCAGATACGAATGACTAACTGGAAGAAAACACATGTTCTCCTTTTCCAGCTATTTTAGATTTGATCCTTCTACAATAAATGTCAGTGGAGAAGGCATTAACAGCTAAAAAAATCCAGTCCAATAGCTTGTGGAAGGATATACTATATCTAAGAGACACCAGTGTTGTACTCAGTGCTGTCAAATGTGCGTCCATGCACAGGTGAATTGTCCTGTAATCCACACTCTCTGTCTAATCTCCACTCATAGTGCTCTCTCTTCTGCTTTTCGTATTATGCTCAGAGAAGAAAGAGGAAAGACTTCAGCCCTAAGGAGGTGAGTTACCTTCTGAGCGGAGTAAAGACTTTCGGTTCCTCCTGGAATTCCATCTTGTGGTCGTACCCCTTCAAACCTGGACGCACCAATGTCGACCTGGCCAGGAAATACAGGCAGCTGACGGTAGCCAGAGAAAATCTCCTTTAAGTCAGATATTTGGTATTTTCCATCTTAACAGTCATTCCCTTGATTATTTATTTATTTATTATTTTTGAGCCTTCAGAGAGGTAAAGCCCAGGACGCCGGCTGGTTCTAAGATAATCCTGGTTCTAAGATCCTGGACCTGCCCCCTCTGTAAATAATAACTTTGATTTATCTTTAAGACCTTAACCCTGCTCAGTTTTAAAACATGAAGAGGCATTTACCTCATTTACTCACAATATATTTTACACTATTTATATTGAATATATTTATCTATTTATTTTGTATTCAAAATAGTTTTGCAGCATGTCAGCAGATATTGTAAATGCTCATTATTTATACAAACATGCTTAAGATTCCTGTATTTCTCTGTCAGTTTCAACGAATAACTCAGATTTTACACATTAAAGTATATTTACAGGTCTTCGGGAGTTCTATTGCATATGTGAAAAAGTAGAATAAAACCTATGGTGGCTTCAGAGGAATCTATGAATGAATGGATGAATGTAATCTGATGTCACTCAGTGGCAACAATGCATTGTGGGTAATGTAGGTGCCAGGTTTTGAAAAGGAAAAAGATTGCGGGGGAAAAAAAAGCTATCTCTGCTTTTGCTGTACTGATTTTTATAATTTGTTTTTAAACTGTCCGGAATGAGTCCAACAGTGCTTTATGAGTGCATTACTAGACTACTGTGGACAGGCAGTAGTGGACTACTTTTCAAAACCTGACACCTACATTACTCACAATGCAACTAAGACACTGAGTGACATAACTGGAGGCAATTTATCAGATTACATACATCTTACTCTGGAGCTACAAAAGGATTTCTACTGCTTATTTTCACAAGCAGAATAAGTTGAAAACCTGGTATCCTCTCAGTGTTTTTCACTTAAATGCATAGAAACTGTCTTTATGTTACAGAGAGAAAAGGAGGAGACGTTAGCGGACAACGTGCTCCTGATGATGAGCCAAAGACGAGCAGAGATCATTGTTCAACTGTAAGAGTTTCACTATTTACGTGGCCACGTTTTGAGAATTGGTTTCCAGATTGGAACCAGTTTCAAGATTAACAATTCCTGAGAAGCGCTTACTGTTGCTCTGAAATTCTGAAGCACATCATTGCGTCCACATGTCAAACAGTACTACTGAGATGAAAACAGTGATATTTGATCCACGGCCTAAAGGAGAAAAGATGTTTGAAAGAAATTGAAGGCGATAACATGACGTCATTTGCAAGTATTACACTATCTCCTCATGCTGGTGCAAATGCATCCATTAACTATGGTATAAACTGATTTTAATGTAATGTTAAAGTATTAAAGTTTTCATAGATTTGTTACTTTATTTGTTAATTGCACGTTCTTGCTAAAAAACACATGTAGTGTACTGCAGATTATCAAAACTTTTTTTTTCAGGTAAAGACTACATCTAATTTCAGTACAACATGAACTCAAATTGAACTTTGCTTTATGTACACAGTGAACATCTGACCGTACTTATTTACCCACTTTGAAACTGAAAGTGGTCATGTGAAGGACAGAAGGACTTTCAAAACACGCCTTCCAACTGCAGCTCCATGACCTGTGTGTAACAACATTATAATGTACACAAGTTGATTTTCAAAGTGAACTCTAGGAAGCTGAAACCAATCCCTGCCTGGAGGGAGAGAAATCAGTTTAAAGATGAATGTGTGTGTCTGAAGGCATGAAGTACTTTATGTTAATGGCCTTACATTTGCAAAACCACCAGTAAGATTTCAGATACGAATGACTAACTGGAAGAAAACACATGTTCTCCTTTTCCAGCTATTTTAGATTTGATCCTTCTACAATAAATGTCAGTGGAGAAGGCATTAACAGCTAAAAAAAATCCAGTCCAATAGCTTGTGGAAGGATATACTATATCTAAGAGACACCAGTGTTGTACTCAGTGCTGTCAAATGTGCGTCCATGCACAGGTGAATTGTCCTGTAATCCACACTCTCTGTCTAATCTCCACTCATAGTGCTCTCTCTTCTGCTTTTCGTATTATGCTCAGAGAAGAAAGAGGAAAGACTTCAGCCCTAAGGAGGTGAGTTACCTTCTGAGCGGAGTAAAGACTTTCGGTTCCTCCTGGAATTCCATCTTGTGGTCGTACCCCTTCAAACCTGGACGCACCAATGTCGACCTGGCCAGGAAATACAGGCAGCTGACGGTAGCCAGAGAAAATCTCCTTTAAGTCAGATATTTGGTATTTTCCATCTTAACAGTCATTCCCTTGATTATTTATTTATTTATTATTTTTGAGCCTTCAGAGAGGTAAAGCCCAGGACGCCGGCTGGTTCTAAGATAATCCTGGTTCTAAGATCCTGGACCTGCCCCCTCTGTAAATAATAACTTTGATTTATCTTTAAGACCTTAACCCTGCTCAGTTTTAAAACATGAAGAGGCATTTACCTCATTTACTCACAATATATTTTACACTATTTATATTGAATATATTTATCTATTTATTTTGTATTCAAAATAGTTTTGCAGCATGTCAACAGATATTGTAAATGCTCATTATTTATACAAACATGCTTAAGATTCCTGTATTTCTCTGTCAGTTTCAACGAATAACTCAGATTTTACACATTAAAGTATATTTACAGGTCTTCGGGAGTTCTATTGCATATGTGAAAAAGTAGAATAAAACCTATGGTGGCTTCAGAGGAATCTATGAATGAATGGATGAATGTAATCTGATGTCACTCAGTGGCAACAATGCATTGTGGGTAATGTAGGTGCCAGGTTTTGAAAAGGAAAAAGATTGCGGGGGGAAAAAAAGCTATCTCTGATTTTGCTGTACTGATTTTTATAATTTGTTTTTAAACCGTCCGGAATGAGTCCAACAGTGCTTTATGAGTGCATTACTAGACTACTGTGGACAGGCAGTAGTGGACTACTTTTCAAAACCTGACACCTACATTACTCACAATGCAACTAAGACACTGAGTGACATAACTGGAGGCAATTTATCAGATTACATACATCTTACTCTGGAGCTACAAAAGGATTTCTACTGCTTATTTTCACAAGCAGAATAAGTTGAAAACCTGGTATCCTCTCAGTGTTTTTCACTTAAATGCATAGAAACTGTCTTTATGTTACAGAGAGAAAAGGAGGAGACGTTAGCGGACAACGTGCTCCTGATGATGAGCCAAAGACGAGCAGAGATCATTGTTCAACTGTAAGAGTTTCACTGTTTACATGGCCTCGTTTTGAGAATTGGTTTCCAGATTGGAACCAGTTTCAAGATTAACAATTCCTGAGAAGCGCTTACTGTTGCTCTGAAATTCTGAAGCACATCATTGCGTGCACATGTCAAACAGTACTACTGAGATGAAAACAGTGATATTTGATCCACGGCCTAAAGGAGAAAAGATGTTTGAAAGAAATTGAAGGCGATAACATGACGTCATTTGCAAGTATTACACTATCTCCTCATGCTGGTGCAAATGCATCCATTAACTATGGTATAAACTGATTTTAATGTAATGTTAAAGTATTAAAGTTTTCATAGATTTGTTACTTTATTTGTTAATTGCACGTTCTTGCTAAAAAACATATGTAGTGTACTGCAGATAATCAAAACTTTTTTTTTCAGGTAAAGACTACATCTAATTTCAGTACAACATGAACTCAAATTGAACTTTGCTTTATGTACACAGTGAACATCTGACCGTATTTATTTACCCACTTTGAAACTGAAAGTGGTCATGTGAAGGACAGAAGGACTTTCAAAACACGCCTTCCAACTGCAGCTCCATGACCTGTGTGTAACAACATTATAATGTACACAAGTTGATTTTCAAAGTGAACTCAAGGAAGCTGAAACCAATCCCTGCCTGGAGGGAGAGAAATCAGTTTAAAGATGAATGTGTGTGTGTCTGAAGGCATGAAGTACTTTATGTTAATGGCCTTACATTTGCAAAACCACCAGTAAGATTTCAGATACGAATGACTAACTGGAAGAAAACACATGTTCTCCTTTTCCAGCTATTTTAGATTTGATCCCTCTACAATAAATATCAGTGGAGAAGGCATTAACAGCTAAAAAAAAATCCAGTCCATAGCTTGTGGAAGGATATACTATATCTAAGAGACACCAGTGTTGTACTCAGTGCTGTCAAATGTGCGTCCATGCACAGGTGAATTGTCCTGTAATCCACACTCTCTGTCTAATCTCCACTCATAGTGCTCTCTCTTCTGCTTTTCGTATTATGCTCAGAGAAGAAAGAGGAAAGACTTCAGCCCTAAGGAGGTGAGTTACCTTCTGAGCGGAGTAAAGACTTTCGGTTCCTCCTGGAATTCCATCTTGTGGTCGTACCCCTTCAAACCTGGACGCACCAATGTCGACCTGGCCAGGAAATACAGGCAGCTGACGGTAGCCAGAGAAAATCTCCTTTAAGTCAGATATTTGGTATTTTCCATCTTAACAGTCATTCCCTTGATTATTTATTTATTTATTATTTTTGAGCCTTCAGAGAGGTAAAGCCCAGGACGCCGGCTGGTTCTAAGATAATCCTGGTTCTAAGATCCTGGACCTGCCCCCTCTGTAAATAATAACTTTGATTTATCTTTAAGACCTTAACCCTGCTCAGTTTTAAAACATGAAGAGGCATTTACCTCATTTACTCACAATATATTTTACACTATTTATATTGAATATATTTATCTATTTATTTTGTATTCAAAATAGTTTTGCAGCATGTCAACAGATATTGTAAATGCTCATTATTTATACAAACATGCTTAAGATTCCTGTATTTCTCTGTCAGTTTCATCTCTGTCAAACACATTTTCATATAAATGCAAACAGGCTTTCATAAAGTTATTAAATTAGAATTGCAGCTGTAGACACTATTTACTATATGTTCATGGTGCAAAGTGTAACTTGAGACTGAATCAGAAATCACTTGCAGGTTGAATTGTACCAGATATTGAATGAGTTATATGCGTTACCTGGGTAAAGGACCTTTTAATGTCCTTGTTTTGTTGTAGCACCACCTATTGATGAATAATCACCAATTTGAATCACATGTACATCTGCCAGATTTGATTGCAACAATACTGTTGATGTTGCAGTAAAAAAAGGCCCAGCCCCGACACACTTTGGCAACCATTTTATCACTGCTATGCCAAGTCTGATTCATGGTGTGACTGTTATGTTCAAAGAAGCAAATAAAGTTGTTTTTTTGTTGTTTTTACATATTTCACAGTTTTCACAAAATGTCAGTAAATCTTGTCTAGGAGAAATGGTCATGGTCTCAACTATTTGAGAACATACTACAAAGTCATCTTCTCTGTTTTCGGTTGATAAATTTGGCTTTTTATCTCTGACAAAAGAATAACGTGAAGGTGAAAATAATAGTTTCCTGCCTGGATTCTTTAAACAAACAAATATTAGATGAGTTTTTACTCCCTTGACATGCGGTGTCATGGGAGCAAATACCACGTTTTTCTGTTGTCTTTGTTTTTTGCTTCGGCCATCAAGAGACAGGAAATCAGCGAGGAGAGTGGGGACTCAAATCCAGCACTGTTGTTTATTGAGCTGAAAGCCTCTGGTATGACAGGAATCACAAATAGTGCAAATCATGCTGTTTATCTATTCTCTGTGTGCATCAAGGAGCAGCTCAGTCTGCTAACTGTATCTCTCACAACAGGCTAGCTTAACTGAGATCACTGTCTGAGGAGTGCCTCTCCCACTCCACGGGGACTCATCTGTGTGTTGCCAAAAACCATGGGACTTCACTGCCTGCCATGCCCTGAGGCGTAGCCAGTTACAGTTAGGTGTGGCTGGACAAGACAAAATGTTTGTGGATTATGAATGATAGGAACTGGAGGAGACAATCCGTGCACCACAGTGATTCTCTTAATTAGACGAACTATTGTGTTTTAAAAGCCGCTGGTTACTGTTGGTGACATCCCTTCATTCGTTTAGTAGTATTCCTGTCTTAATCCGTAGTTATTTCCGTAGTTAGTTTCTTTATTAGGTGAGCATAAGTCGCCTCTCATACCGATCGACTGACTACTTGGTGAAGATGTCGGGATTGCAATGCAGTGAAGCAGGAGGAGTGTGGTGGGAGAGGCATGTGAGGAGCGTAGTTCTCATGGACTGGAACACAGTCACACTGAAGACTTTTGACCCAGGCCCCCCGAAAACCTCCTTCCTCTGGAAAGAATGTGGCTGCGTCTCCCCCCCCCCTCCCTTCTTCTCTTCCCTCCCCTCTCGTCCTCTCTCCCACGAGACTGTGAGAAGGCAGGCACTGTCTCTCTTATGCTCGCATGCTCGACTCTGTGTTGCCGGGAACTTGATTTCCATATGTACACTGTGTTCCATACATGTGCTGAGCATGTTGTTACGGGCGGATCGTACAGCTATGGCCTCGCAGCTAATGAATGTTTGATGCTCATCGAGTAACACGCCAATTCGCCTTGATCTTGTTCTGCTAGTTTCTTCTCGTTTCCACTTATCAGAGTCCCCATCATGTGCTATCTATACAACAATATCTCTGCTAGCTGGAAAAAATAAAAAACACACACATGACCATGACCATGACACATGTGGAATAATATGTTTATTTTCACAAGCAAGCCACTACTTGGGTTAAAGAATCCCATTACAACAAATTTGATGATCACACCTGGAATATTGCAAGGTCCGAACATGACTATGTTAATACATAAATGTTTCGTGGACGCTTGTTTCCTGCTAGATAGCATGTATGCATATACTGTCTCCATCTTTGGTTGCATTGCTTCTGTCCCTTGCCTGTCGTTTTTTGCATCAGCTTACACCCGCCTGAGAAAGATTTTATTTTTCTCTTTGTACTTGACCAACGCTTGTCCTGCAATGCCACCTTTTTCTTCAAGTCCACGCAAGAATTTTTTTTTTTTAACTCCTGCTTGGATCACATTGAATTTGCATAGAGGAAGATCTCTGTTGTCCAACAATACACTCAAGTACACACAAGTCCCCCCGTGGAGTTTTACCCCTCACCCACACACCCAATGGCTGTATAAACGTATCAAAAACATATTAGAATGACTTTTCTGTGGTTTTTTTTGTGGGTGTAGTGAGACACAAGTTTGCTCCAGAGTTCATTTGGCACGTTGGATCATGGCTGTTTGCCTTTTACGAGGCCATTTGAGGTGTAAAAAAAACAAAACAAAACACTGCATCTGTGATTCTTTCAGATTTCATGTAAAGGGTTAGGAGGGTGTCACAGAAAAGTATCTATTTACTTCTTTCATAAATCCTCATCTGTTGATTCACATCAGCTCGGTTGCAGGAGTCATGTCAAGGATGGGAGTGCCGTCAGGGATCTTGACATCAGTTGGAATGAGGTCGGCGACAAGGTCATTTCCTTTCAGCTCCAAGTTCTGCAGGAGTTCGCTAACACTTTCCCCGTTGAGATCATTCACGAGCTGCTCTAGATTCTCAGCAGCTTCCACCTCCATCGGCTTCTCCACGGATTCTGCCGTTTCTTGAGGCTCTTCGGGCTCAAGCGTGGAAACCTCGAAACCGCCGTGGCACTCCTCGGTCACTGGAATGTCTGAGGGCTCGTCTGCATCAAAGAGGGCAGGAACAGGAACTGGGGAGGGATCAGCGGTAATAAGTTGGGGTGTTGCGTCAGGGATTCCCAGGTCGATCAAAGCTGGTGAAGAAATCTCTGGCTCAGGGAGAGACTCTTCGGTAAGCATGTCTGTCTGCGGCTCCAGATCCTCAGGTGGGGCTGGTGCTGACTCAGGAATGGACTCAGGGACTGCCTCAACTCCTGGCTCTGGTTCGGGAATGGGCTCTGGAACTGGCTCTGGAGCCAGTTGAGGTTCTGGTTCTGGTTCTGGCTCAGGCTGAGGAGGTGATGGTTCACTGACTGGGACCGCAGGCTCAGGTTGGACTGGAGCTGGGGTCTCCTGTGCCACTGGCTCTGGTTCTGGATCACTTAGTGGGGCAGCAGGAGCCTCTTTGCACTCTGCTTTACACTCTTCAGTAGGTAAAGACGCCACTGGTGTCACCAGCTCTGCTGTGTTCTCCGTCTCAACAGCCTGCTGAGTCTGCACTATCTCAGAGTCTTGTGCTGGTTCTGCAGCTGCTGGTTCTGCAGCTGCTGGTTCTGCAGCTGCTGGTTCCTCTGCAGTCTTCTGTTCTGGGGCAGCAGCTTCAGGGGAAGCAGCTTCAGGGGAAGCAGCTTCAGGGGAAGCAGCTTCAGGGGCATCCCGCCTTCTGCTGAACTTGTTTCCCATGATGAACCTGTGCACAAGACAGACATTATACATTTAAATTATTTAATCCATTAATGGTTTTCAAAAGGTGAAGAGAAAACTTTACCTCAGCTCAATATTTCATAAGATTCATGCTGCAGGCACGTTGTGAGGTGAAGCTGCTTTTTCTTTTAAATTCATGAATATGCATGTGTGCAATGTTACAGGAGCAACACAAAGTAAACAGAGGAACTTTGTTAAACGTGACCAGACTCAGCGAGGTGGCTGCGCAAAGATATTCCAGTGTGTGTGTGTTATAGTACATCGTGTTCTCTCGTGCCCTTCCCGGGCTGCATGTACAGCATGTGCCATACAGTGTGTGGGATGAGAGCGTGTGTGTGCGCTCAATGTCTCCGGATTTTGCCCGCAGATCATTTAAAAAGCACAAAGCGTCCGATCGATTCCTTCCCTCTTTGCCAGCTTTGCGCCTCATGCCACCTCTCAGGCTTTTACTCCATTTGACCAGAACTTCTGCACAAGTTCACACGAGCATCGGGAGAAGTTTTCTGTCTCTACGCGTCACGTAACACGTCGAAAATAACTATGTTTGATTTCTTTGCAGTTTTTCTTTTCTTATTCTTATTCTGTAAAATCAACCACACCTTGTTCCAGTCGTGCTGTCTGCCAGGAGCGTGTGTGTGCGCACATGCAGTTCAAACATCTCTTCTCATTTAACATCCCGACGGCCTGACAGACATCCAGGTTATAATTATTATCAAGGAGAACCATGTCTGCGCTCGTTGCCATTAATTGCTGCTAAAAGGAACAAAGAAATCTGGAAGGCGACCCCGCCTCCCTCTCGCGCTCCACAAACTTAAAAAAAAAAAAAAACTATTCCAAAATGTACAGACGTAAAAAAACAAAACAAAAACACAACAGCTCCGGTGTCGACGTGCAGATTAAACGGAAAAAAAAGAATAACAAACCTTTTTCAATCGTTTCCTTAAAAATCGATGAGGTCGCAGCTGATCTCGCACCCTTCACCAGGAGACCGCACGTCCAACTGTCACCAGCCGAGCTGAGTCCCGCAGACGCTGCCTGCTGATGTAGCGCGGCGTGCGCGTCCACGCTGCTCCATGCGCGGCGCGCACCCGCCAACCCCCCAGACCTCCACGCTTCCTGCGGGCCGATGAGTCGGTCGCTCTGCCTCCAGTTAATAAACGTAAGTAAACAACGGAAAATTAAATTACACATGTCGCCTTCTCTCGATCAGATTCAGTGTCCAGCCACGAATCGGCGTTTAATCTGGACTAAAGCTGCTTCATGTTGCAAAAAGAATCACTGGCAAAGGTTTTTAAACTCATATTGTTTTTGTTGTGATCTGAATGTTGTCCACAGTCAGTGTTGTAAAAAAAGTTGCTGGAGTTAAGAATGCAGTAATTTTGTTAAAATGATGTTTTTGCAAAAGTGAAAGTCAAGCATACAGAAAGTACTTGTTAAGTTGTCATGTTTACATTTCATTCAAAAGTGAAAGTCATCTCTAATGTGTTTGAGTCTTTAAGTCTTAAAGTGTCTGGTGGTAAATAAAACTAAGGATCAAAAGTACAAAACAAAGACAGTGTTACAAAACAAAACTGAGTACAGGTATATTCAGCTGTAGACTTTGGGCCAGCTGATTACCTGCATGCTGGACAATTATTGGATCAGATGTTCTGCATTTTTCTGAGTATTGGCTTCAGTGTTTCTTTATCTGATTACCAGATCACATCCGATAAATTGCAAATGCACGACTTCGATTGCAAGCTGAAGACATGCATGCCAGTCCGTAAAGTAACCTGTATCTAAAGGTTTAGAAATCAGTGAGGTGTGTAAAACAGTGCATTGGAATAGAGTGGAAGTATAAAGAAACTGGGAATGGGGAAACATTCAGGTAAATTTTCTTAAAATTGTTCTAAAATGCAGTACTTGTGTACTTAGTTACAGTCCGTCACAGATTAATTGCGACGCTTTTATTCAAATGTAGTGTGATTATGATGAGAACAAACTGTAGCTGGCAGATCAGCTGACTGACTGCTGGTTGAACATTAAATCCCTGACTCACGTATCGCTGTTGCGCAAGTTATGCTGAGTAGACAAACATCCCATTGAAGGCTCACTCAGATGAGTACAAGCAGAACTGTTGAGTTTATTAACAGTTTTGTCCATTAAATGCTCCTTTTTTCCTAGTTTTTTTTTTTTTTTAATCCACGTGACTGATTGTGTGTGTCGATTTCTGTCCACATGAATATTAAACCCACAGGTCAGAGGTCAAGAGAGCGAAGATGGCCTCTGCTGCGGTCGCTCTCTCCGTCTCAGTGCGCTGGATCTCGGTGTTTCTCCTGCTCATCTTCATTCAGATTTTAACCTCCCAGATGCTTTTTGCTGGTGTGTTCATCCTCTCCGACGAGACCCTCATCAGCCCCTTTCTCTTTTGTGTCACATGTGAAGACGGCGAGCTGTCCTGCGGCGAGCGGTACAGGAGCCCTGAGGATGGAGCTGAATCTGAGCTAAAGATTAACATCCTCACCCCGCTGGTTGTCCTGTGTTTGTACGTCCCAGTGGTGCTCGTGGCCTTTGCCCTGCTGACCGCGCTCTTAGCATCTTACGCCAAAGACAGAGCGGCACTCCGGTTCAGCATGGCCTGCCAGGCTGCATCAAGCCTTCTCATCCTGACCGGACTCACTGCTTTTCTGCTGCTCAATGAGTCGTACGCGCGCTTGGAGCACATGACCCTCGGGTTCTATACCTGTGTGGGCGTTCAAGTTCAGCTGGGTTTCGTCGCTGTGCTGACCCACCTGGCGGGAACGAGGCTGACGTCTGACTGGGATCAGACGGGCCCGAATAAAAAGTTGTCCTGCACTTGGTGACGGAAGGGAAACTTAAATTGTGAAGCCAAGAGTATTAATGAGGGACTGATCACACTGGATTTCCTTTTGACTGTTAGACTTATTTTGTTACACGTTCTTTGTTATGTTCTCAAGACACAACGTCAAATCTTTGCTTAACGGTCGAGCTGATGATACCGTGGCAACATCCGACTCACAGATGCTGATAATTATTTTTTCTAAACGTACACTGTTTGACAAAATAGCATCATAATTTAGTACGGTTGAGGTTAATGCTGCTGACGACTGAATGATGTAATGAGTGTTCACAGAATTTATGATTAACTGTATTTAGGTTGACCTTTTGTTAAATAAACTCGAACGAACTGTGCTTTCTTTGGAGCGCTGTTTTTAAATCCCAGACGAAACTTGTGTGTGAGTGTGACGGCCAACAGTGTCAAAACTGTAAATATCTTACTAAAACAACAGAAATGTGGCCTGTTTTCTCCGATATGCACGGCTGAAAGGGAATTAAATAGTGTAAAAGGGTGGCAGATTAATAGATTCAGTGCTGACAATTGCTGTTTTCACACTGCTTGTTCCTGAAAAAAAAACAAAAAACCTTAGTATGTACAAATACCTGCTATGTCATCAAGTGGAAAAATATCTAGAGAACATTGATTCATACTCAAATGTAAGAGTATGCTTTAATGAAATCTGCCACTGGTTCCTGTAAATTAGGAAGTTATGTTGTGTTTGCCCGTAAAAAGAAGAAGTTACAGAGATGCAGTTTAGCGCAAAGCAAACCACTGACAAGTCTTCAGTACTTTCCGCAAAGACACAAAACTATCTAACCACAAAAACTCTGGTGGAAAAAAAAAAAACAGTACTAAATTGACTTCCAAGGAATTTGTGTTCATTCAGAGCACACTGACCTCTAAATCAGACAAAACAACAACTAAATGTGTGATAAAGTGGCAGGTTAAAATATATAAAACATGCTGAAGGGAGCTCAGGCTCTGTGTAATTAAAAGTTATAACCAGAGACATCAATTAAAGGATCTTGTTCCTAAATATGTAGCTTTCTGACGGAGCTGTTCACAAAGTAATTTGTGTGGCATTCCCCTTTAGGGGAAAAAAAAAATTCCATTTAGTTCAAACACCTTACAAGGCTTCGTGCACGCGTTTCAGCTCAGTTCATCTTCAGGTGAAGAAGATTTCTCGCACGAGCCGTAAGGCATCATCCTCCTCCGCTGCATCTGCTGGCAGCTGCGAGCGCTCATGTTCCTTCTCAGCCTCCAGTTCAGCTTCCACGAGACCGCCACGATCCTGAACCGGTCCTGACCTCTGACCCTCCGGTCCCTGATGCTGCAGGCTCCCGGTGTACGGCAATGTTTCCACCTCCGTGATGTCCAAGTCCGATTCGGAGACGTACGTCGCCTCCAGGTCATCACCGCTGTCCGAGGACGGCTCCTCTAAAGGCTCTGCTGCCGTCTCTGCTATCGTCTCTGAGGTCGCTGGGTTTTCTTTCCTCCTCACAGTCGTGTCTTCTGCCTCGTCCTCAACCTGTTGTGGGGGTCAATAACTCAAGTTTTACACAGTGCTTCAACTAATATCCTGCAATTTAGCTCCACTTCAAAATGATGACAGACAGGATTTAAAATAGTTATTTTTATTTTTTTTTTTTTTGCTTGTACATGCAAGTTAGCTAAGAGCACAAACTGGGACTACCTGGAGATTTGCTATAGTACTCTGAAACAGTATGAAAGCCTTCGCTAGGGTCAAAATATTTGATTTTCACCAATATCATCCTTTTAATTCACTCTTTAAAAAAATATAATCTCAACATAATAAACAATACCAACATGTGTTTTTTCCCATAAATATCCACAATAAGTGGGTCTTTCAGGGCACGTTTTCCACACTATGGATTTAAATTAAATTTATAGTTAAACGGAGAGAAACAGCGCCACCTTCTGGTCAGTGACGTCATCGCAGGAGGCGTGGGTAAGAAAGGACACGGCCGCCTCCACCAGCTCCTTCTCGTCCATTAAGTAGAAAGCAGCCCTGGGGGAAACACATCAGCACGTTTCTGTGAGTCAGATTCACTTGAGGACACTTAACTGAAGCATGAAACAGACACTCTGTGGTGTTTTATTTCCACTACCTCGCAGTTTTCCGTTTCCTCCTGCTCTTCAGCGGCTCCGACTTCACTTTCACTCCGCTTCTCGCCATCCACGGCGGCAGCGTGCGGAGCCTGTCCGCCATGTTCACTGTGTTTGTGTTAAACCTCACCGCATTTGTTCAGTAGGGAATAAAAGGTTACTGAAGGGGACTGATCCACCGGTCAGTGGATGATAGATGAGGAACAAGACAACAGGAGAGCTGCGTGTTGGTGTAGTCATGTGACCACTCCTGCTGATGGAGGCTGTAGTGCCTCCCAGCGGACAAACAGGCGAACTACAGCCCAAATATTATCAGTATTATTATTTTTTTTAATGGAATAATTCCTCTTTTTACATGTAATAAAGGTGATGTGGGTGGTGGTTTTTGCAACTATCATATCTGACCACTAATGCCAGTTATTTGTATGGTAAATCCACCCCTGTGAATAAGTGTTACATTGTCACAGGAGTCGTTTAATCTTTAAAATCATCACATTTAAGTTGTTGTTTTGAATGCAACTTAATCTGCAGAAAGCGACTCATGCTTTCAGATGAATGTAGTAATTTAAAAGGTGTGATGTTTCCATCTTAAATGCTTAAAACATTGTCATATTTGTAAAAGTACCCAAAAAAACAGTTAAATAATCAGTATCATACATTGCACGAATGTATTTGAAGCTCCACTGGTGTTTAGCCACACTTAACTGTCTTTAATCAAAACTTTTATGGCATTTTTGAAGTAGTTTTTTGTTGACATAAGGTCAACTGGTCACATCCCAGTTCGTCTACAGAAACTGAAAACAGTACAAGACGACATATTAGGAATGAGGAATTAAAAAAAAAAAATACAGACAATGCAAAAAATAGTTGAACAAAAACAAAATTGTCTTCCTGCTACATGACTGCTGATGCCCCTTGTTGTGTCCTTATTGAATGCTCTTCACTTAATAGCGAAACAACTATATCTGTACAGTTAAAGTTGACAAATGCAAGAATGTGTAAGATTCTGTTTACCACCTGAAAGGTATGAAAACTATGATTCCACTTCTCTCTCCACCCTCCTTCACTTCCATCTCCTGCAAATGCAACAGCACACTTACATAAACACACACACACACACACACACACACACACACACACACTGTACAGTTCATCGCTGTTTGATTTAATCAGGGTTGCAGTCGTCTGCTGTGTAATTAAAGCTGTGTATTGCAAAGTCTGATCATTCAACTTCAGATCTCTCCCTCGAGCCTCTCTGTTCTCTCAGCTCGCTCACACCGGCGCTTACTTACTCACACATTTTGATCTGCACATGGCATCTCATGGCCGAAATACAAAAAGAATACCACTTTTTGCTTTGTTTTACTCCAGATGTGGTCAGATGTCTTTTTTCTTTTTTTTTTTTTTAAATAGCTGAAGTGCATTCTTGGTGTGGCCGGTCATCCTTAAAGCTCCAGTGGCTTTGAGTTCTGTGTGCCTTGTTCTGGCCCTCGGATAATCCATGCTAGTCTACTCGCATGACACATTTTCCCCTCTTTTCTCCTCCCTCTGTCCTTTCATCACTGTCTTCCAATCCCCAGTTTATTCAAAACAACCTTGTATCAGACTCTCACTTTCTGTCACTTCGTACCCAAAGCTGCCTCCTCTCACTCAGGCCTTTTAATTATGTCTCTAAAGCCTCTCTCTTCAAGTGCTTAGGCCTTGATTGCAAATACCAGCTTTGTATATTTGACTAAATTAAAAAGTGGAGGGAAAGAAAAAAAAAAAAAATCCAGAGGCAGAGAGCA
Source organism: Acanthopagrus latus (assembly GCF_904848185.1). Taxonomy (NCBI): domain Eukaryota; kingdom Metazoa; phylum Chordata; class Actinopteri; order Spariformes; family Sparidae; genus Acanthopagrus; species Acanthopagrus latus. The sequence goes on along the minus strand of NC_051046.1, from coordinate 7,220,737 downwards.
TGTTAACAGCCAGATGCACGCACAATGTCACTTTTCCTAAAGCTTTCGAGTTCAGCGCAGACACATAAACAGACGCCCGAGAAGAGAAAAATCTCCCGCTGCATCATTATTATTCACTGCAGATGTCAACTGCAGCTCTTTGAGAAATAACTGTATTACTGACATTTTTCCGCTTGTGTTGCATATTTATCTTTTGTAACACTGCTAGAAAAAAAAAAAAGGGAAAAGTCAGCCTGTTTCTAGACACGACTGAACTGGTTTCTAGTGAATCACACCGATGGGCTCCAGTCTTTTCTCCTGCAGAGCTGCTTAGATAACAGCAGCTCATCAGTCACAAGACGTAAGTCACAATCATCATTAACTCGTTACCAGAGTTGTTAGAGGAATGATTTAAACGTTCAGAAAAGGTTGAAGAACTTAAAGTGGCATTGAACTCACCCCCTCCTCCCTCCCTCCCTCCCTCCCTCCCTTCCTCCCTCCAGGCTTTCTGCCACATCCACAGATCAGGCCCCGCTAAGAAGATTTCTGCTTGCTAATGGAGTAAAGCTTGTCACTGCTTGACTTGCTGCTGAATTTTTGTGGGTCAGAATATGGCCAAAATGTCTGCTGTCGTGAGCGCGGCAGCACTGTGCTTCATTCTCTGACACTCTTAAGTCTTTTTTTTTAAAAATAATGTTTAAAACTGCGATACACATTGATCCAGTATATGTACATTTAATCTGGTATAAAGATGAGAGGCTGTTGTGTAGAGTTGGACGTAAATGACCTGACGAGGGAAGATTCTTTACCTTTCCTAATCCATATCCCCTCTCGTTTTCCTCTTTACATATTCTCCTTACTCTGAAGGCTCTAATTGGTCCGGACCAGACTAATCTTCCAGTTTTATTTCTTGGCTTAACCCTGCTTTGAGTAAGGGTCGTTGCCATTGGCCATCTGTCCCAGAAGAGCGCTCCTTGTGATTGGCCATATGGCGTAAGAGAGAGAGAGAGAGAGAGAGAGAGATTTCGGAGGAGCTGAATGTTTAAATTGAATGGAGATATTCCAACTGGTCACGGAAGGGAGTATTTGTGTGTGTGTGTGTGTGTGTGAGTGTGTGTGTGTTGCAGATGCAGACTTTGCTAAAAAAAAAGAAAAAGTTCTTTAGTTCTTGTGTAGAAAAACAAACATCTTCAAATGTCTGTCAGATGAGTTCAGACTCTCACAGCCTGACATCATCAGGAGAACAGGAAGTCTTTTGGCTCCCACTTGGGTTTGATTGCTGTAAATTGCATGAGAGCCAATTATTGCCTTTTTAATAAAATCATGTTCAGCACAATCTTTCAGCACTCATCCGGCGTATTAATGTGCTGTTGTTGTTTGTTTCCATTCTGTCAACCTCTTGAATATATAATAATGTAACATTTCTGCAATTAAAATGTCAAACGCATTTCACTTGCGAGGGAGGAAGTCTGTGAACAGGACTGAACGTAACGTGACTGAAAGTTTAAAACACTGTCTCCTCCGTGAACAATCCTGCCTGAGACACACAGAAAGAGTTTCATCAGCAGTGGTGGTTGTGCAACAGTAAAGACAACAACTCCCATGATCCCGCACTTCTCAGGTCTTTTGTTCTGAGTGGCTGACGTTACGTGCTGTGCTTTTTTTTTTTTTTTTGTTCATCGATTCCCAAATGTGATTCACGTCACGTCTTGTGCACATTTTCATTTCAGGAAGCTGGATGTTGACCAAAGCAAATGTTGAAGCAAGTGTAAATTGATTATGAGTTGTGTCATTAGCTAATCTCTATGTCAGTTGGCAACAGCGAAGCAAAACAGGACCTTTTCTTTATGCAGTAATAATTCAGGGATTGTCAAATAGAAATGGAAAAATTACACTGTGGCATTTTGTGAAGATCAGGTACTGGATCATTAGAAAGCCATGGTGACAGGTAAAGAAGGTTTTTACTGGGCAGTCCACCAGAAAAACAGCTCATCAACATCCTTCAGATACCCCTCTCCTCACCTTTAGGTTGTTTTTTTGTAAAGTTGCAGGCGTTACATCATTCCAGGTTTTGCGTCACATTTGAGGAAAGTGCTTTGGAGGACAAACTCCCCAATGACATACCCTGAATAACAAAAAAAAAAAATTGTTTTGCCTCAAAATATTCATTTGCACCAGGATGTACACAGTTCGGGTTTGATCTCAAAAGGAACAAAAGACTAGAGGAAGAAAAAGAAGTGAAGGAGGGATTTTTGCGTCCAGTCGCAGAATTGCAAATCGCAGATTAGTGGGAATCAAAAGTCTTCTGTGAAACTGTGTTTGTTTCTCATGATTGCTTCTGTCTCTGATAAACTGGTCGTTAGAAGATATGATCAAACATCAGACACAACGAGCCTTACATGTACATTTTTTAATCAGTACATAAAAGATGCAGCACTTAACTGTAACGGGATGAAAAGAAGAACTGACCTAAATGATCTAAACACAGATGAACGTGGAGGTTAAAGCTGTCAACCTTTTTTTGTTTTTAACAATTGGGTTGTTGTGACTTGTAGTATTGTTTTCCTGATCTGTTGTCATATGGGCTGCAGATAAAGAGTTTGTGAGTTTGTCATCAGCGCTTCCTGCTGCATGATATCCCATATGTCTAAATCTGTCTAGAAATGGGATATTTGTGTTTAGTCTCAGGGTCTGGGACTCTTGGGACCGTCTGGACTTGGATCTTAAGCCGGTTATTATGTAAGAATCGTCTATACGGATGATTAAATGTCATGTCAAAATTGTGTCAAGACCATTTTAATATTGAAAAATAAAGAAAAAAAAGGAGTAAGTAAATAATTTACACTGAAGTGAAGGCTTCAGTGTTTCTTTTTCCCCCTCAGCTGAGTGATGGATCTCTCAAACTGTGCTGTGCATGAGGGTGATTATTTGTGACATAATCTACAGTTGCAGCGTAAAAACGCCCATGGTGACCGTTCCACCCTGCCACCCTATTAAAGTCGGGACCCGTACGGAGGCCACTGTGCCTCCGCATCGACAGTAATAGGCCAAATCCACAGGGATTTCCCGCCAATCACCGGCTCGTGGCACTATCTTAATGACTTTTTCCTCGCAAGCTGATAAAAGTGCTTTTCCTCTAAATTCGACAATCTGTTGTGTTTTTTTTTTTTCTTTTTCTTTTTACCGCACTGGGCATCTCTAGAAACACTGGCACCGATTCAAAGCGAGTCCATACAGTGTATTACTATAGCAGTAAAGTGCTTTAAAATAGATAAAGAGCCCCTGGGACCCTCTGAGCTCCGTTGTTACATGGGGCTGCTGAACTGCATCAAACGCCCCGCTGTGTAATCCCTGACCTTAAGCCCTGACCTTCCTCGAAAGCTTGTTTTTCCTCCAGACAGACAAAAGTCATTTTCAGATTCAAGACAGGCACACGCGATCATGCAGACAGAGCATGTATGTGTTCTTTCACGGTTCAAAAAGAAAGACCGGGTGTTGGTGGAAGTCGTTTTCACCCGGCGGTGACACCTGGCTCACTCAGCCGTGGACCGCCAAATTAAAGATGTTAATTTCATCCTTAAGCACACGCTAATAAGAGCAATCACTTGCCTGGTTACGAGTCCAATCAAAATGCTAATTACAATTCCCGGCCCCCGCGAAAAGAAATGTGGAGGATTCATTATCCTCCTTTCGTTCTACTTTTTCTGTCTCTGCCTTCCTTTTCGGTGGCATCCCGTTTGAAATAATGTGTTGGACTGTGCAAAAACGTGTCCGACTGCCTTCACATTACAGCTGATTTCTTGTATTGCGTGTAGGGAATGAGTCTAATTTACAGTTGTTGAAGGAAGAGCAGCGCTTTTTTGTGGATAAAGTTTGATGTGGGAGATTTTGTGGATGTCACTGGGAGGATGTTGAACTGTGCAGATGCTCACTGGTGTAAGCTTTAAGAAGGGGCACGGTTACACGTGTGCATGCAAACGTTTCATGTGTCAAAAAAGGGAGAAATCCCAATATTTCATTCCCTTTGAAGAGAGCCTGGTGGTTTTTATCACTGCTCTTGGTAGAGGAAGGTTTCTAGTGGTTGTTTTTGTTCACATTTCTCTACAGGGAGACATATTCTTCTGTTTTCATAATTTATTTTGGGTAACTACTAGAAAAGGTACACATCCTTTTTTGCTGAAAACTCATCAGTTTCTTTATACAGTCCAGCACTGCAGCACTGTATTTCCCCTCCATCGGTTTTAGCTCCTGTCTCTTTGAGGCCTCTCTCCAATACCCGCTCTGCTCTGATTCGTCAGCTCACACATGCCTGAGCCAGCACCGTGTCTCACATGTCTCTGCTCGGTTCTGTCGTGTTTGCATCTTCCGGTTAACGTCATGTCTACCGGTAATACAGGGTGTAATGTGTGCAAATGTGTGACATGGTGACATAGTGTGATGTCAAGAAGTCACAGAAGTAACTACTGATGAGGCCTTCAGGAGCTGTGTTTTTCTGTAGGAGATAGGGGCTCCCATTGGTGTAAACACTGGGCTTTTTTTTAACTTTCAAGACCTTTTACATCTACAAGAACACTGCAGGAAGGGAAAGCAATGAAAGAGCACATTTGGCCCCCTTAAGTGTGAAAGTTAGCAAAAACATGTACAAGGTCGAGACGGGGCGAGATAAGATGTTTTGCTAAAAGAAGTCTTGATTTTATTTTATTCAAGCTTCAGTTGAGTAAGTAATACTCTTTTTTTGGGGGGGAACATTGCATTCAAATCATTGAATACTCTTCATCAGCTTATTGAGCATGTCTTGCAGAGGGAGCACCCACGGCTGCAGCACTGAACTCTGATTTCATAAAGCACTTTATTCTAAATTAGAGGCAAATGCAAGGCCTCAAGGACACGCCACTTTTATTGAAGCCTTTCCAACAATGCAATAACTGAAAAGGATTTTCAAGAAAGCACAGTATATCCACTGGCTTCAGGTTGTTATCGCACCTGTCTTTTTCCCTTCAGCAGCAGCAGCTGCAGCAGCTGCACAGGTCGACAGTCTTGGTAGAAATCGTCTTTTGTTCCACTTTGATCCCCGTCTCTGTCAAAAACCCCTAAAAACCTCTGCTTTCTAGGTCCCCGATTGCCTCAGAAGAAGCTGGCGCACCAGCTTGGTTGCCATGGCGACAGATGCAGATTTGAAGCCCTTTGATGTGCAGTAAACAAAGGTGTGCGAGTGTCAGTTTGTCACGCCTGTGTTTGTGTTTGTGTGTTTGTGTTTGTGTGTTTGTGTTTGTGTGTGTGTGTTGACTGGATGAGTGACAGTCGGACAGACAGAGGGTAACAGGCAGTGATCGCGCTACAAAAGTAACATCTGGTCATCTGTAACAGCTGGTTTTCAAAGAGACAACCTGTCACTCGCACTTTGTCGCTTCAGTTCACGTCCCTCCACACCGGGCCCAGAAACTAAATGATTCATGCATCTCAGAGGCGACACTTTCACTTTACCGTCATTCACACGGGAGTCGTGTCCCTTTAAATCACAGGCCCAGATGATGCAAGTTTATGATCAGCATATATTATTTTGGGGTGTGTGTGTGCGCCTGTGTGTTCATCTCCTGCTGAATTAATTTACCCCGAGGTTGTTACTGCAGAAGGAAAACTGGTCCCACCTTACTGAATAATGATGGCCTTGGAGACTTTGAAAAGGCGGCCCCGGGGGTTTCTCAAAGGATGTGTTGCTTTGAGCTTCGCTGAGTTGTGTGTGTGTGTGTGTGTGTGTGTGTGTGTCTGTGTGTGTGTGTGTGATTTTTTTTTTCCCCTTCTCACTTTGGGTGTTTGTTTCAAGAGTTTTTATGTGAGGAGCAGAAAAATTCCAGGATGTAGGGAAAAAAAAAAGAAAGGAAAGGAAAATAAGATCGCAATCAGCAGAAAAATAGAGCACAATTAATGTAGGTTAGACTTGCTCAACATGAAATTACACACACTGATGAGACGCTCGCTCCACAGCTGCAGATGTGGTGAGATGATGCACCTTCCTTTTAGACAGTGGTGGAGTGTAACTCACTGCATTCACACAGACTTGATTTGCAGATGAACACACACGATCAGCTCGTAACATTCACCTGATGAATTGTCAAAGTGCTGTAAATAAAACTGTAAATAAAGAACTTCAAACTACCTCCAGTAGCTACAAAATAAAAACCCTGCATCAAATTGTGTTCATGAGTAATTTAAATTAATAATATAAAAACAGTTAACGAATGTGTCTAGTGATCATTACAAATGGTTATCATGTAAACTAAGGTGTTAATTTGTACATTATTTAAAGATTTATAAAGATGCTGTTACATTAGTCAATACAGTAGTAAGCTGTTTTTGTTTGCATATTAATTAAGATCATTACTAATATTAACCAGCTATGTGGCTGATAAACACCATGTTAAATGGTGATGACCGTCCACTTTCAGGTCCATCCTCTTACTTTTCTATATACTTAAAGGGTAAGATCACCAAAAAATTGAATTATTATAAAGATTAGTCATTATTCACTCACCCATCGTGCTGATGGAAAGTCGGATGAAGTCATTAAATTTCTGGAGCTTCACTGTAAATCGGCGCTGTCACATTGTTCTAAACAACTGAAGCCGATGGGGACTTGTTTTAAAATGCGTGAAATGAAGATAAAGAATAACTTAAAATGGTCTTGCACAGTTTACCTGGCGTTATCCGAGTCTCTGGAAGATCCCGCGTTGATTTAAAAAGACTTTATTTACACCTTCTGTCTGCTCCTGCTTTATGCTTCAGACTAACGACTTCAGCTCGCAGGCTGCAGTGAAGATTTCAGCTATAAAAAAAGGGTGTAAATAAGGTCTGTGTAAAAGAATTTGGGATCTCGGGGCTTCTGAGAACTTGGATTATGCCGAACGAGCCATTTCATGCCTTTTGTTTTGTTTTGTTTCAGAGCTACACTGTTTTTGCTGTCGGCTAATCTTCGCTAATGTGCACAAACCTTGAACAAGCTTTGTGACGTGGCCACAGAGGTGTGAAAGGCACGGATGGATGAGAATATCTCACTCACTTGCATGTGGGCGTCCGTCTGTGTGAGTGTCTTCGGCTGCCACGCTGGCCCTGTCCATCTTAAAGCCATTACAATCAGCTGAAGATGGATGGATCTGCCTGTAGGACACGGTGACACTCTCTGCTGTTAGTTAGGCAACACATCAAACGAGAGTCTCCATCACACCAGATCTTGGCTTCCGTCTCCATCTTTTCTGCAGCTCTCGCCAGATTCTTGAGGGCTGTAGGCGCCATGTGTCCTTCAAGGCAAACGAGGACAGACACCAGGCAGCGTGTCCTGCCCCTCTTCCTGCTCAGATGCGCACAGGAACGCGGTGTTGACTTGATTTATTCCAAGCGAGTCTTTTGGCACAGGTGTCCTGTGTGCGAATGTCACCCTGCATCAGCTAATTAGATTATTATTCTACTATATATATATATATGTTTTTTAATGGGAATTCCTGATGTTAGTTCAGCATAATGACAAACACGCTCGGAGAGGATTATCATATCACTTATTACTCGTGTATGAAGACGCACATGCGCAATCGGCTGCGCCCCCTTCTCGCGCCAACTGAGCCCAATCTTAAAACCAGGAGCCGCCGCAGACAGATGATCCGTTTTTACTTGAGAGGACAGATCGGTCTCAGTCTGACACACACTCTGCAGGAACAGCGTCACCGCGCCGGGGGGAAGAAAAACAAACAAACTGTGCTCATCCTTTCAGTTTTGTGGCGAAGGAGAAGTTCATCATCATCATCATCATCATCATCATCATCATCATCTTCTTCTTCTTCAGCTGCTTCCTGCTCCTGAAGCGTCTCCCAGCGTGACCAGTGGGATTAGGATGAAAAGGTGAAAGTTGGGTCTGTTTTTTTTAGGGGAGGTGAATCAGCGGTTCTTAACATGCGCTAATCCGGACCACGGCCAGAGGGATGTAAGGGACACACAGTTGGTCAAGTTTGAAACGTCAAAAAAAAACCTTCCAGAGAGACGGATTTCAGCAGAGAGGATGCGTGTAGGTGAGTGCGATGATCCGTGTTTGCATGATTTAGGGGCGTTTGATGAAATTGTCTTTGTGTGTGTGTGTGTGTGTGTGTGTGTGTGTGTGTGTGTGTGTGTGTGTGTGTGTGTGTGTGTGTGTGTGTGTGTGTGTGAGTCTGAAGGAGAGGCTGAGGGAGTTTCTAATCTTTGGGCATCTTTGTATTTTTACATGTCGTTGTTTCCTGGCACATTTTTGTCTCTAAACTTCTGCACAAAATAATCAAGCACGGATCTGTTTTCCTCGAGACATTTGTTAAAAAGAAAGAAAGAAAGAAAGAAAGAAAGAAAGAAAGAAAGAAAGGAGAACGACCAACTAATCTGTGTGTGTTTGAGCGTCGTTCCTCTGGTGTAAAAGGTCCGCGGTGCTGAAGTGACAGCGACACATTTGCGCAATCTGCTCCGCTGGTATTAAATAAATAAATAAATAAATAAATAAATAAATAAATAAATAAATAAATAAATAAAGACTTAAGTTTTGCAAGAAAGTAATAATAATCCACGTTTTCAGGGGGGAAATCTGTTTTCTCTCTTGGATCAGCTTGTGGTGGCTCAGTGCCTGGACAGGAGGATTTGGGCTGCTGCCTCAGTTTCTCCTCCTCCTCGTCCTCCACACACACACACACACACACACACACACACACACACACACACACACACACACAGTATATGGTCTCTGTTTAAGTGGTTCAGTGTGATAGATTAGAAACCTGAATTCTTCCATAAAGCCGCGTTGTCAGGCTGCTGGAGACATTGTGAAGACAGACAGTCTAATTAAATTTCGCTTCACTTTCATAAACCTGCCATCAATTGATTGAAAGTGGATAAAAGACTCTTTGTCACAGCACCTTGCTGCAGGTGAAGGTTTTTACTGGATGTCCGCTTTGAGTATCTTCAGATATATTCAACTTGTTGGCATTTTAATGAGAGCTGCAACGATGAATTGATCAATAGAGAATGAAAATGAATTGGCAATTCGATTCACTTTGAATTTTGATGGAAAAATGTCAAACGCCTGCTGGTTCCAGCTTCTTAAACGTGAGGATTTGCTGCTCTGCTCATCATTTATGATGGTGATGAAGAGTCTTTGGGATTGACACTGTCGTTGGACGAAATAAGTCATTTGAAGACGTTATTTTGCGCGATTTTTGGATCCAAAACCGATAAAAGGGAGTAAAATATTTCGAATATTGATTTATCGGCTTGTGCACAGATTTTTTGCTGTGAACAATCAGATGTGGTTATCAGACACTTAAAGATTTTGAATGTCTGCAGGATATTTGACAGATTAACAATAAACTTTATAGCACAAAATGTCATTGGTGCATGGAAAACACTAAAATTACTGGCAATTTAAGAATTATACATATCCTAAGGATGTTTTTCTGTGTCAGTAAAACAAAACAAAAAAAAATCCATATTGACTGATATCATCGACATACAGATCTGTGAAAGGCCGCCATCAGCTGAAAATATCAGCCCATCGATATATCGGTCAGGCTCTAGAATGACACATTTAGGGTCCAGCAGTCAATCATCAACGACAGCTGATGCTACTTCCTGTTCCTGAACACAGATACGAGCGATTTATGGAAGAAATGTTTTTGGGTTTTTTTTTTTTTTTAGAGCTGTGTTACAACAAACTTCTTGTTGTGTATTATAAATGCTGATTTGTGAGTGGACACTTGCTGCAACATGCCAACATGCCACTTTGGTGAAAACTCAAAGCAGAATTTTAGTGCCCTGGTGCCTTCGGGCGAGATGCTCTATTTAGGTCATATTTTATGTAATTGGCACAAATGTGGCACAAGGTATTATTTCACGGGCATTTTGTTATTTACCATGAGACGTCCTCGCGTAGCATCGTGTCAGACGGCAGATTGTCCGCAGCTTATATTCTCTGTGTTTCACATGAACCTCGGAGAGAAAAGGAGGATAAGGAGGGTGCAAAAGTAGGAGGAAGAGTTAAAGCAGGCAGATGGTGGAAGCTCCATGTCCTTATTCTCTCCCTGACATGCTTTTGAACTCTCGGTCTGTTATATACATTCAGTGGATTCAGCCGAGTGCACTGAGACAACGGGCACAGACACACAAATCCTGCTAAGCTCCTTCTTTCCTTCATTCCATAATTGTACCCTTCCTCACACGCTGTCGGCTTCTTTTACAGCCTGGATATTTCTCCTATTCATTGAGGAGGGATTTACTCTGGCACAAAAGACCAAAGGTAAGATTGATAAGTTCACTGCTCTTCTTTGATAGGTGGATTACATGAAATCAAGACACACGGTCACAGTTTTTCTTTTGGACGTTTAGATGTATTTCTCAGGTGTTGATCGTCTCCACGTTGGATCCGTAGCTGCGCTAATGATTTTTCCACGTGTCTCTTGGCTGTCGTGCTCATGCAGATGGAGGCGCAGGATCAAAAGGGGTCAAACCGTCTCAGCGGCCGCAGCATTCTCGTCACTGTGGAAACTGGGTACGAAACACAGATGGTGGCAGCTTCAGCTCCCCAAACTACCCGCGTACGTACCCTCCCAACAAGGAGTGCCTGTACGTACTGGAAGGTAACCAACGACCTACACCTGAGCCAGATTTTGATATTAAATAAGGTCTGGCCTTTTCGGGAGCTCCAGGGGAAATTCAAGGAAAATTCAAGGAACAAAGTAGCACTTAGATCCGTGGTGATCAAGAATTCAGTCCGTCGCTTTGATCGTCTCTGTCTTCTCAAGAATAACATCATCACTGCTCATTGTAAATAATTAACAGGATTTCTCGTTTCATGGATCATATTCACATGCAGCTTCCAGTTTCCTCTGATGTCACGCTCAGGACGGGAAGCCTAAACGCCGGGATAATGAAGGGAACCAGACAAATCTTTATGATTTCTGGACTGATCTGCAACTGACAAGATGATGGATAGTGGAGGGACGTTGGGTGATTTCAAGGTTAAACAACATATTTAATAACCCGTTAGCTTACGTTAGCATTGAACCCCTTCTCTCTAACTATAACATGCTATTTATATTTTCCAAAATGTGCCCAACAGCACTCAAACCATCCTTGGAGAAGTTTACTCAAGGAAGGGGTGCGTTTCATTCGATTGCCTGTCACTACTTCCTGGATATGGAAATCTGAGATCAACGCTAAAATTAGCATGAATAAAACCTAATCAGCAGCGGTGGATGTTTAATGGTTCATTGACCACAAGTGAAGCTCAGATTTGTGTTCATTCAAGTTTACGCACACAGTGTTTATCTCCCCCAAACAGCCAGATTACTCAACACTCAACATTATAGAACATCAACACCCGACAAGGGAGGTGACTTCTGCTGCTCGCTGCTTCTGTCAGGTCGATAAACATGAAGAAGATAAATCGCATTTAAAAAAAAAAAAATCTCTGAGCTCTCCTCAGAATCAGATGTGATCCCGGGTGTTTATTCTCCAGAGGTTCAGGCTCTGTCTGAACCCAAATCTCTAGTGGGTTCAAATCTCCACAAACCCTCGACAACATCTTTTGTTTTGTTTTGATTTAACGCCTCCTAGTGGCAGAATTGACTTTTTTTGTGTGTTTGTGTATTTACCTTTCGATTCCAGACTTAAATAAATGTGTCCAAGATGTGCATTTATATATTTTAGACTGAATTTCAACTTTTCCTATTGTATCGTGCAGCATGTCTCAAACAGTAATGGTAGCGAGGAAGTGGCTGTATGCTTGTCAGATTGCCTTTCTTTGTGGGGCTTACAGCCTGTAAAAAAGCAGAAGTACGACCTTCCCCGCAATGAGTTTGATGGCAGAGAAAAACTGCCGCCGTGTGAATATGCTGACAGACGATAACTCTTCACAGTGCATTCCTCATTATTTCGCAGCACAACAACTGCATTAAACTTTGCTGCTCCCGGAGCTCTCAAAACAGCCTGACCTTCTGTAATTAGATATAAAACCGGATATAAGATATTGTTTTCACTGTTCTTACTATTCTCTGCTAGCATTATATCCCTGAATCACCTGTGTGGCAGTAGATGTGACCCAGCGCTCTGCTTCCCTCAGCTCTGCCCCGCCAGAGGATAGAGCTGCTGTTCGATGAGACCTTCTACATCGAGGCCTCGTTCGAGTGTCGCTTCGACCACATCGAGGTGCGCGACGGCCCCTTCAGCTTCTCGCCGCTCATCAATCGCTTCTGCGGCTCTGCGACACCGGGGCTCGTCCTCTCCAGCGGACGCTTCATGTGGATCCGCTTCTTCAGCGATGAAGAGCTGGAGGGGATCGGCTTCCGGGTTCAGTACAGCTTCACCGCAGGTGATCAAAACACAGCGGGGCGGTTTGTTGTTTCCCTCCCGCAGGGCAAATTTCTCACCTGGCTCACCTGTTATTAGCAACAATCTATCTCCAGTGGTGATGCCTCTGATCATGTGATGCCTCACCATCTGTCTTTATGATTTTCCCCCGAAGACCCTGAATTTCATCTGCATATTGGGGGACTCTTAAACCCTATCCCAGGTAGGCCGAACACCCAGCTCAACCCACTCAAATAACTTTAGTTGTTGCGTCTTTGTGATGCAAAAGTCACGACGATTCCTTTCACCTACACCTCTAATCTCCTTTTCTGTCTTTTGTTTTCTTACCCTCGGTTGCTGTCTGTGGGTCAGATTGTCAGTTTGAGCTGTCCGGGGCAGACGGCCTGATCCGCTCCAGTCAGGTAGAGGAGGAGTATAAAGTGAAGCCCGACCAGGCGGTGGACTGCATCTGGACCATACGAGCCCCACCAAACAACAGGGTATGGCATGTGACACGTTGACGTTTTACATATCTGCCAGTTTTCTGATGCACAACAACAGAATAAGCTCCAACCGCATCACCTCAATAGATGTCGGCAAAACCAGGGGTATGTTGATACTTGATATTTCTTTAACTTGGTCTGGTTTGTTTTTGACACAAAATCCACCTGGCAAGGGTTAGGAAGAGAGTCTGTTGTGGCAAACACAGCTAGAAATGTCTCAAAATCCACTTAAAAATATTCTGTTTTCATGTGGAAGTTGTTGCAACGTCTTCTTAAAAATATGCACCACAAACACAGCCGGAAAAATAAAAATTTTTGGGCTGAAGACATCTCAAACTGCGGTCTCTCAGACAGGTGTTATGCCATCATCATCCCTGTCTCCTCCTTAAAATAAAGACGAATCACACACATGTGATATGAAATGTTCATATGCTATTGATAAAACATACAAACTTAGAGCTTCCAGAGTTTGCAGAAGAGTACAATGCCAATATAGTATTCTGCCGACTGGGCTGTAAGCTTCATTCCCCGATTCATCCACGTGTAATAACAGGATGTGTGCTAAAGTGCTGATAAAAGTAAAAGTATGGAAAAGAGATGACTAGTAACTCTCTGTAATGCAATTTTGATGAAAAAAAACTGTGTCGAGTGCCTTTGGAAAAACTGGAAAAAGAGTACCTCAAAAACCAGAGAACATCCAGGCACAGGAAAATTATCAAATGAGGAATAATATGTTAAAAAGCCTTTATTGTTGTGGCTACATGATTTAAAATTCCAGCATGTTTGGACCTCCAGGTCTTCACTGTGGTCTGACATTAAGTTGAGGAGAGGAAATATAATGCACTGGGGTCAAACAGTGCAGCGGTTAAAATCTAATATCGTGATACGTTTGTTTCATCCCTTCGGATAATGACAAAGTCAAATCATGTGGATTTCAATTTCATATCAAAAAATCCTATGGATGTGCTTTTGTTATCTAACATCCCCTGACAATAAACCCACAGCGTGACATGTGTGCACATAATATGTAAAGCATGACATATGATTTGATAATCCAACATACTGTAAGCACACGTACAGTAAAGCTGCTGGATTTGATCTATATTTCATCCTTTAATGCAGCGATGCCTGAAAAACAGGACACGTCTTGTTACGGCGAAGCACATAAACTGAACTGCATGAAAAATGAACAAAATGTGGAGTAAATCCCCCCTCGGTGGGTTTCCTCCGGGTACTCCGGTTTCCCCCACCATCGAAACATGCACATTAGATTGATTCTCCAGTCAGTGTCAGTGTAGAGTACCAGTTTCACCATGTTGCACATTGTATATGTGACATAAATAAAGATTCTTCTTCTTCTTCTTCTTCTTCTTCTTCTTCTTCTTCTTCTTCTTCTTCTTCTTCTTCTTCTTCTTCTTCTTCTTCACAATGCTTGTCCCAGATTTACCTGCGATTCTTGGAATACCAGATGGAAAACTCAAATGAGTGTAAGAAGAACTTTGTGGCTGTTTATGATGGCAGTAATGCCATTGAGGACCTGAAGGTAATACAATTTATATTATGTGTATATATGATCTTTATTACGTGTATCTACATTTTGTGAGCCTCTTGATCTGATGAACCTCATTTAATTTATTGCAAATCCTGTTGCATTATAGTTCCTAATCTCTCTCTCCTTCTGCTACACAGCAGGGTTAATCTTTCTATGTAAAACATTCTTACAGTATTTGAATTCTAATTATGTAGCAACTGTTCTACAGAACATGGCTCCAACGAGACCTCACATCACACAGTGTAAGACAGAAAGAAAAATGGTGCGTGGTTTCTTGCAGGCCAAGTTTTGTAGTACAGTAGCTAATGACATCATGCTGGACACCGGTGTGGGAGTGGTGAGGATGTGGGCTGATGAGACGAGCCGTCTCAGCCGCTTTCGGATGCTCTTCACCATATTTGCAGACCGTGAGTTTCTTCCTCTTGAGATTACGCTGAACTTCTGACATTTTCTTTCAGTGCCAAGTTGCTTTTTGTGGTGTCTGTGGCTGTGACAGTGAAAATACAGTGTTGTGGCAGCACCCTCCCGTGGTTTCTCTTCCATACTGCAGCTTTTTTTTTCTAAGTGTAAAGTTTTCTTGCATGATGTATAACAATCATACAGAAATGCTCAGGTTTAATGACAGATCTGTAATCAAAAAGCACGACTTTGACCGAGAATGAAAGGAAACGGAAAGATTTCCCGGCTGCTGATATGCTAACTGTGTTTTCTGTGTTTCAGCTCCCTGTTCGAGCAGCGCATTCTTCTGCCACAGCAACATGTGCATCAACACTTCTCTGGTGTGCAACGGCATACAGAACTGTGTCTTCCCCTGGGATGAAAGCAACTGCAAAGGTAGTCCACTCCTGCCGAAGCTCTGTGTGACTCTCTCTTTAAAAACCCTCTGTGCTGTGATGACAATGAGTTGTGTCGTGTGATGCAATATGATGCATGTCACGTCTGGTCTGTTGTGTCACATTGAGCCTCCTTGAGGATCTGTGGCTAAAATTTAAAAGATATTTCTCAGACAGGACACTCAGCCAGTCTTTTATTTTTGACCCTGTGACTACAGTATTATAGAGTATTAGATATTTGTAGATGTTGGAATACAGTACAGAATATCCCTTTGAAATTTCCTCTTGGCAGGAAAACAATGATCTCATCATCTTCAGCAGCTTTCGAGCCAAAAGACCTCCAGGACCTTTTGGCTGTTTAGTGGCTCCCAAGCACCTCCATTGATTTAAATGGCTGTTAATCACGGCTTTGGCTTTTAGTGAAGGCTCTGAATTGTTCCTGGCAAGCAAAGATACAGACTGTCCCGACAGGGGCGATAACCGGTAAATGACTGATGTACTCTCAGTACCTCTAAATGTCCCTCATATTTCACATCTCGTTCTCACTCTCTTCTTATCCGTCACCCAGAGAAAAAGAGCAAAGGTATCTTTCACCAGATTACAAAGACTCACGGGACAGTAATCTGCGTGTCTACGGGAGTGGTGCTGCTGCTGCTCATCATCTCCATCCTGGTACAGGTCAAACAGCCTCGAAAAAAGGTAAGGGAGACAAGTCGCAATCAAATCATTCAGCCCCAAAATGTTGGTGCAGAAGCAGCTAATTCATTCAAGTGTGTTCAATCACAATTTAAAGGTGTTGGTACGTAAGAATAACCTGTTCCAACGAGGCGACCTGCAGGAGGTGTTTGACCCTCCGCACTACGAGCTCTTTACGCTCAGGGACAAGGTCAGTTTGATCAGTTTGTTACATTATCAGCTGCTCTCTGTGACCTTCTTCTAAAGCTACAAATGTACTGACATGATCCTCTTTAGGAGATGTCTGGGGACCTCGGGGAGTTATCAGAGGAACTTCAGTCCCTGCAGGCGCTCAGACGATCCTCATCGGGCTCACGATGCATTCACGAACACCACTGTGGCTCCCAGGTTTCTGTCAACTCCCTCAAAGCCAGCCAAGGTGCGCACGGCCTGGGCAGGGGATCCATGGAGCTTCCCTCTTTCAGAGGAGACTTCCAGAGCAGCTTACCCCCCCTCGGGGACTTGAGCAGCAGCCTGCGGAAAAAGAGCTGGCCTAGCATGAAACCTGGTCGAATGCAGGGCCATCATGTGATGGGAGATAGAGTAATGGGGCGGCAGGATAGAGTAATGGAAGAGGATGAAGAGGATGACGAAGATGGAAGGTATGATGTGTATGTACGCAGAGGAGGAAGTCGACGAGGGAACTTTGAAATGGCCCAGCAAAGATCCTTGTCCATGGACTTCTGAGAAGGAAAGACAAGGTTAACACGTTGCGCAGAAACAACTTTTCGATCAGTGTCGAACTTTGGGGGCAGAACTTTTAATTCAACACCACAGAGAGGACGTTTCATCCTCTGCTCGCCTCCTTCTCCGTGAGGTTGGGAAACACAGTCTGTTACAGAGCAGTGCTCCAGCAGCTGCAGCACTGCCAACTCTGCTCAGATGGTGTATCTGATGGTGTTGTTCCCTAGAAATTCATAATTAATGTCGCCCCAGGAACATCGTATCAAAACACAAAACAGCAGCACATCTGGAGTGAAATGTCGTAGCTGAGTGGGTTAAATATTAAAAAAGTCTTGGCTTTGTGATCCGTTTGGAACATGTGGTTTTATTTTTGAGTTGATTTTCAGTTTCTTTTCAGTTTCGGGTCACTGTTTCGTGAGCTCCAGACAACAAAAATACTTGGTTGGGTTTGTGGTTTGGGGAAAAATACACCCTGTGAAAACGTTTGACTTGTGGAAAAGAGGATGCCTTTTCCCACATGTGTACTTCTCCCTCCTCATTTCCTCTCTTTTCTTCGCTGAGTCATCAAACTTTGAGATTATAAAAACGTGATTGGTCAGTTATGATGACGGTCCTGGAGCAGCAATCATTATAAAGCTCCAGGAACAACACCGGCATGGCAATCATGCCCACCCAGACACTGAAACTACTGACAGGAAGCTGTTATCAAATGTGTGATCAGTGTTAAAGGGAAGATGGACGATGATGCTGTGTATTGTTCTTGTCATCAGTATATTTTGTTAAATACATTGTACTGTAAAGCCAGTAGATTTTATTGAAATATGTTCTCAGTCAGTGTTTTGGGATGTTTTAGAAGAAAGAGTGACTACATTTTATGCAAACAATGAAAATAATCTTCCCACAGTTAATGTGAGATCTGTCATTACCTGTATTAAAGAATAAACAAAAAGACATTTCTGCACCGTTAGTTTAAGAAACTAGTCTCATCTTGCCTTTGACATGGAGCCATTTTCACCATTAATAGTGGCGCAGTAATCGCGCCTGCTCACCGGGAGGGAGGAAGGTGTTGATGTGGAAACTCCTTAAAGGTGTGTCCCACTCGTCTACTGGCTGGAATTTCCCATATAAAGTTTATCGCCAGGCTGTGGTGTTGTTTATTCCGATATTATAACCCCCAAAAACTACTGAACTATTTCCCAGAGAGCACAACAAACGTGGAATAAAAACTTTATTACAAGCTGATAAAAAGCTGTAATGATTTAAAAATGAATTGGAACAGTGTGGGTGCCAGTTCTGACACTGAAAAACAAGTTAAATGAACTGAAAGAGAAAGTTGTTTTTTTCTTTTATCTCATCGGACCGCGATAAACAACACAATGTACATCTTTGCCCGATGGCTTTAAAGGATAAGTTCACACAAATAATGAAACTGCAGTAGTCATCTACTCAACCACATATTGATGGAAAGTCAGGTGAAGTTTTGCAGTCCACAGAAAGCTTCTGGAACTTCACAGCAAAACATAGATGGGGGCTTGTTTTTAAATGTTGAAAGTAACTAGAAAAAAAACCCCAAACACCTAAAAGACTCAAGGCAGCTTCACCTTCATGACACATGTTTGAGCTTGTGCTCCCACTTCAGACATGGTGGGAGGTTTTAGCTTAGATACCCAAGACCTGGAGGTTGAGTAGATAACGACTGAACTGTCATTTTGGAGTGAACTCATCCTTTAACATGTTGTATCCTAATGATGATGTGGATGATTATGCTAATGGGAGATTTGTTCCATATGCTGTTTCCCTGAGGTCTATTTTTGACTTCTCCCTTTCCCTTTTACTTCTACTCACACGTGTGCAGCGTTGTGTGCCAACGCACTTAGATAACCTTGGAGCTGCAGGGCACAACACATTTAGAAAATCCAGAAAGTCAAGCAAGCCACCGCCTGGCAGTTTAGTCAGCAAGTCTGCAGGGTTCATTCGTCATATTCAGAAGATTCACTGGGCAGATAATTTATGGAGCAACTATGCGTACGCACAGGCAAACACATGAACATGCAGCCCTGTGGCCACAGTATGGCTGGTGTCTCTGCCGCTGTTCAAATAATGACCAAACAGATGTGAGCCGCTCATAATGACTTCAAACAAGGGACGGGATTTATCACATCTCCGTGTTTCCCAGGCACTGAACATATCCGCTTTTTCTGTAACGCTGCGGTGCACAGTCATTATTCTTCTCACATGATATCCATGAATAGGCAGGATATCTGGGGCACATCGGGTGATGGATTGCTCGAAGGAAATTAAAATTAGGTGAAGCTGATGCAGGCTGTATGGCTTTCTAAAACAATTCGGATCCGTGAACATAGATAATATAAAAGGGTTTATTCTTTCCTCAACTGAATCCACACTGAACACAATGGAGGAACCTACAGCTCCGCCTGACAGAACAAAACTTCTCTCATCTATTTTTTATTGTTACATGCCTTGTGTAATGTATAACCTTCACGTTTTCTTCTTTGTATCAGTCCCACGTATAGGTGACTGCGCGGCCTTCCACAAAGGACCTGTGTGCACAGTCAGAACTGAACATTTACTTTCCTCAACTGAACAAGTTTGCTTTACAGTGCAGCAGATAAATCCTTGAGTCAGCTGATCAGTTACATAATCAGGAGCAGGTTTGCCTCGCAGAGTTCAACTCAGTTCCAAACGTTTGAACATGACGTTTAAGACGCTATAACATAACAACACACTCGTCTGGGCACCCGTGTTTGTGTGCGTTAACAACCGTATAGCTGATAAGCTGCATGTGCGAGCTCAGTTACATAAGCGCGTGTTACTTTTTATGAGCCATGTTAAAAGTTGCGGCGACAAAGCAGACGTGACGAGGCAGATATTGTGTTCCTTTTTGGTCTGCGACAACTCAGCATTCCTCAAGGCTGCAACGCGTTCTGTACGCCATGCTGCCAGAGACTTATGTCATCACAGGTGACACGCTGCTTCTGCAATGACACTGCGAGCTGTACAACCCCGACAGGTTTCCCATCATTCTTGTCTTGAACTGCAGAGTACAGAGACACTGTTGAGTAAGTCAGTACAACAATTGGTTTAAAAGAGCTTTATTTAACAATATAAATATATAGCTGACAAAACAAAGAAATCCAACACCACAGTAAATCAAGAATTCTTCAAAATCTTAAAAAACTTGAGGAGCACAGATATAGTAATATCACAATTCTACATTTTATCCAGAAGTCCTTTTTGTTACCATCTGTACTAAAAAAATGCTACTATGCTGCAGGAGTTGCAATGAAAAACACTGCATCGGTCGTTGCTTGTTTGAAAAAAAAACCTCTTTCCATTTTGTTTCTCTTCATGCTCAGTCTGTGAAGGAGAACGCTGGACGTTTCAGTCTAAACTGCGATGAAGTGAAGAACCTTGCGGGCATGCAGCCAGTGTTCCTCAGGCCAGTGCAAGTCGCTGCAGCACAAAAGTGTCTCTCAGTGCGTTTGGAGTCAACAGGACGAGCTCCTCAGTGATTCATCAAAGAAGGCAAGGCGATTGTATCCCACCAGGGGTGTGCTCTCTCCCAGAACAGCCTCCGTGAAGTTGGGCCTTCTCCAGGCATAAACCATACTGTTCAGGAAGCCTTGCAGGGAAATGCTGGCAGCCTGAGATGAACAAAAACAATACTAAAACCTGCTGCTCAGACTGAAGAGGAAACTTTAAATTCCTCTTTTCAAATCATGTCTTGTTTTTTTTTTGTTTTTTTCTGAAACGTACCTGTATTATATAAAGAACAAACAGATTGTGTTGTTCAACCTTGGTCCAGTACATCAGGTACGACAGCAGAATTAGGACAATCACTGCAGCAGGAAGAAACATAGGACATCAGTCTGATGTAATGAAATGTAATGTGTGTGTGTGTGTGTGTGTGTGTGTGTGTGTGTGTGTGTGTGTGTGTGTGTGTGTGTGTGGGCGTACCTGGCGCCCAGCAGAATAAAATGACCATCATCATGTTTCTTGCTGTAGAAAGCACTCTTTTAAATCTCTTCCTTGAACGTCCGTCTCCCTCCACAGGGAAAAGCCCCTCCTGCTCATGTCTCTTGTACCATTTACCAACCTTGTAGTAAATGACCTGCAACAAGAAAAAGAAAAAAAAAAGAAGATGAATCCTAATCCAAATCAAGACAGAACTGTCAGTGAGCAATCTCCCAATTCGTTTTACATCGATGCTTTCGACTTACAGAGCAGGTCAGCAGCACTGATATCACAACGATGAGAAGAAATAATCGGATCATGATATCGTGGTTTTTTTCCTGGAAAGAAAACAAACATTGTGTTAAAACAATTAATCATCATTTCTGTTAAATGACTGAACACAACAAAGGCGTTCATAGTAAATACAACGTGTAACAATACCAAAAAAAATGACAATACGTGATGTGGGGGGGAAAAAAACACAGCAAATAAAAATGAATCCAAACAAGAAAGACTTAAAAGTAAGTTCACACAGTGCGTCATGAGACAGTTTCATACTCACATCATCAGAGCAGGAATCTCTCCAGACATGCAAGAACAAAATACAGCTGAGGATAAAAGGAAAATCAACAAGGTCAAAAGCGCCGGGGAGCAGACCTATTTCACTTCTGTGCCTTCTTTGAAAGCGGCGACTCTACAGGACGTTTATCAAAGCGGTTGGTTGCCTACCTGCTGCAGTATTTGCCAATATAAGGGACGGTCCCGCTCACCGATATGCCAGTGCCTGGTATCACCGAAGCACTTTTTATAAAGGGGGTGAGCACGTATGCTAAATACATTGAAATGGGGATCAACCTGCAATGTAAGACAAACAAAAATACAGAATTTAAATTAAAAAATGTACACCAGGGCTTCAGTATTTTCAACCTGGAGGAATAACCAAAGCTGTTACAAATGACTGAAGCATATACCAGCGTCCAGTAATAACTATGGTTTAAGATCATTTTTTCTGTGCATACGCTAAAATCTGGAACAAATTCCGACATCACATCAGAAAGTCTCTCAGTTCAAACATCACACAGATATTTATACTTCTTTTAATTGAAAATCAACTACTTGTGTCTAAATAATGAACTGTAATGTGTAACCCTGAACATCTGTGTCAGTTGTCTGTATACTTTTATTATCTGTTTATTTTTGCCATTTTCGTTTAAAGTAACAACATGTAGGAATTGGCATTTTGTGCGATTTGCTGCCCTCTGATGATTTCTGAGTCACCACTGTTGTCAACACAAATCTCAGGTCTGTTTCAATCTGTACTCTGTAATATAAGCGCTAACTATAAAGTAAACATGTAAGTAACGCTGTGATCCGGCCCTCTCGCTGAAGTTACATAGTGCAGAAACAAGCGATGGGAGGCAGAGTGGCTGAGACACAGACACCATTCTCCCTGTTACAAGATACTAAACCGTCACATGATTTCGAAGCTGTTATTTTAAGGTAAAAAATAAACACAATGTTGCTTTAACATCTTATTATCATTGCCGTATATTGTCCTAGCCCAGATGTATAAATAATCATCTTTTTTAATCAGTTAACTTTGGTCATCTGCTTGTACTGTTCGTATTTTTATTGCTTTTGTCCTCACAGCGAGCCGGCAGGAAACCTGCTGGAACAGTTTTTAAACAGAGTCGGGCCCACAGCTGGCAGCGCTTTTCCACTGATCTGAGGTATTTCCTGCCAAACATTAAATAGAAAATGAAAAGAAAATGCAATAAAAAGATGCCGTTAACAAACTCACCACACAATGGCATATACAGGTAAAGTGATTATTCTCCTTCTGCAGGGACTCTGAGAAGGAGAGATGAAAGGAGAATTAACTGACTGAATTTGTTATTTTTTTGACAATTTATAATCCACAAATGCAGCAGGTGCCTCACCTGTCTGGCCTCGTCTCCTATGGGTCTTGCTCTCCAGCCTTGGATTGCGCTGTTCGACTTCCATGCGTAAACCACCACCAGCAGAAATGAAATGAAGTAAAACGTCTGGAACGGAGTGGACACGGACGTTAAAATTGCAACAGGGGTGCAACAAAATGCCGTGGCAGATTGTGTAATGATGATGCAAAATGTGGCAACATGCATAATGAAGCTGAAAGAAGCATTGCGTAATAAGTAATGACTTCACAAATGTCCTCGTTTGTTTTTGTTTGCACACACGAAATGCCATACGGCTAAACTGAATGTCACCAAGATATTCTGTTATCAGCATGTATACACAGCCACAGTTTGTTTTCATTACAACTTTGTTATAAATGTTGTGAGTATCATATTGTGAGCTGGTTGCACCTGTAGCTCTCTGAATAACTTTGCTTTACTGCTTCTGCTACCAACCACTAGTTTGTCTGACCTTTGAGATGCTGACCGTCATATTAATAATTCTCTAATATTTTATTTCTTTATGAGTTTCCTATGGGCTTCTACCGTCTCATAGACCTTATATAATTGTACCTTGTATAATTTGTTGGAGGTTCAAATGAATAAAAGTGTCATTGTAATGTTTATTGGACTCCACCGATTTTGGGTCTATACGAACCAATGCAAGCATTTTAATTCACACATGAAACCTGAAGCAGTTACTTTCACTTTGGTCAAATATTGGCCTTTCAAAATGCTAAATATTTTCCATACCTGCGTTTTGAAACTGAGTAACACTGAGTTTTTGTTCCTACGTTACATTCTTTTCTATGTTTGTATTATGTAAAGTCAACATCTACTCCTTAACTCTTATCACTGTGAAACATAGTGTTAAATCGGGCCACTAGAAGAGACTTACAGAAACGTTTGAGTACTTTTAAATTTGTGAGAGCATGAGAGAAGAAGTTTCACCTCTTTGTCTGAGGAAACAATGTGGACACATTTTAATAATTTAGAACAGGGCACAGCAAAACTGCCCATCACAAGCTGTTAATCTTTATTACAGCTAGAATGATGTGGCACATTTCGATCACAGTAATATTAACACAGTGACCTGCTGTATTATCTGAGAGAATTAAACTTCAGATATCATCCTCATCACCACCAGGAAACAGTCCGATATTAATTTGTAGGGCTAAAGGGTCTGAAAAGGGAAAGTGGCCGTTGCTCACCAGTGACAGCGGCAGGCTGTATTGACAGATCTCTACGCTGTATTCAATGCTAGCTTTGTTCATGGCACTGGTGCACATCAGGATCAGAGCGGCCAGGAGGTCTGCCAGTGCGAGCTGCACCAGGAGGTGCACCTGCAGACGAAACACAGGCACTGTAAAGGATGTTGCTTGTTGCTTGGCTGGAAACCTGCTTGAGAAAATAAAACTCAACACATTTCCTGTCAACGAACAACCAGTGTCACTGAAACATTCTGTACCAAAACACTTAGATCAGGCAGAAAAATATGTGGCACAGCTGCATTAGATTGAATATCCAATAATGTGTGAGGAGGAAGTGTATGTAATCCATGTATTTACACACACACACACACACACACACACACACACACACACACACACACACACACACACACACACACACAAGCATACCCAAATACAAACCACCTGACTCACCTGTTCATTCAGATGCCTCCATCTCACTATGGAAACCACCAGGACAGAAAAACTCCCAATCACGCTGCAGTGAAACAGAAACATGTGAAGTGTTAGATAACGCCGTGTGCGCCGCCGGAGCCGAATTCTATCAACATTGAACTACTTTTAATCGCCTGACATGAACGACAAAAAAGAAACATGACGTTGTGAACTGAAAGTCATATAACAACACATCGACACTAAGCCTGAGCCGAGAATGGTTTATTGCCCCGAGTGTCTGAAGATGAGACAGACTCATCTGAGGGACAACTTATCTCAGGAACATGTGACACCTGCATAAAAAGCTGTAAAATGACAAACATGTCAAATCATGACTCTTCTCTCGGCTCCATAAAAACTAACCGTGGGCAGTGGGGATGTTATCATTTTCTTTGTTTTCTTTGTCACAAGCAGCAGATTGAAAGAAAAAAACACAAGGAAACAGCAGAGGGGTGACTGAGTTTAGTTCCAACTACCCTGTGAACTTCATATTACACTTTTAGTCGGCAACATGTGTGGTAATGATTAACACAACTGTAAGAACACTGAGGGATTTCAGAAGGAAAACAAAAAGCTGCCTCTTGTTATACATTGCCACAATCACATTAGATTTAAAGATTACTATTCTGCTGATATGAAAGACATACTGCACAACTTATTTAAAAACATTTTGGCATGTATCCTCCTGTAAATATTCAGTAATAATTACGAGTAAACAGCATTTGTAGCTGTTAAGGTAAATGAAGCATGAGGGGAATATGAGGAAGAATATTACCTGGGGGTGAGTAGCACTAAGTACTCTGTGGTGAGAAAATCAATCTGAAAAAAGCAGAATTCAGACATGTTATCAGAAATACGCCCGTCACTTCCCTCGTAACAGTTTGCAAAGAAACTGTGTTCATTTGTTAACACATAATTTTGAATGCCTACCTGCCATCCTCTCAGAGTACCGTTGAGCGTCATGGTAAATGCACAGTGATCAGTCTATTCAAAACTCACACTCTCTGACACACTCTGTGGGAACGCTGCAGTGTAGTCTGCCTCCATGCCAGGCCCCGTACTGGAAGTGTGGTTTCTTATCACACAGCACACCTCTATAAAAGTCTGCACCTTGTCACATGCTGCTGTTTGACTCCACCTGCTTTGAGCATGTGTGTGTGTGTGTGTGTGTGTGGGACAGGTTAGTATCACTTTTAAATAGGAATACCCAGGTGGGTTGGGCATGTTCCTGGTTTTATCCCCAGACTGGCAAAAAATGTAAACACTGAAGGGGAAAAGTAAAACAGTGTCACAGAATCATCTTTGTATTATCGTGGTATTTATCCATTTATTGATTATTAAAAGCTAATTTCCAACCCAATTAACAGATATAGACTTTGTCATCTGCTGTTAGGAGTACTGTGATAAAAACCTGTGTTACAGAGACATCTAGTGGTAGGAATGAGAACTCCAAGTTATGACGTTTGACGAGTATTTTTTTTTCTGTTTTTTTTTTTTTTAAAAAACGAAAACCTTCAACGTATTAAAGCTTCTTAAATTCTGGTTATACTCGAAATGACGGCGCATGGTATTCTGTTTAAACATAACATTTAGCAAATGTGTGTGGGGTAAAAAAAAAACATCAAAATGTATTTTAATGGTTACTGTAAACGTTCGTCGATGTGTGTTGATAAAGTTGATTCAAACTGATGACGTCGTGTGTTCCACGTTGGCCCGGACGTGGCACTCGGCGGTAGTCCTGTGTGGAAGTCGGAGAGAAATTATCACACGTTGCTTCTGCTGCGGCGATCATCAGTGCTTTCTTCCCCAGGTTCAGACATCCTCGGGCAGACATGGGGCTCACCATCTCGTCGATCTTCGCTCGGTTGTTCGGCAACAAACAAATGAGGATTTTGATGGGTGAGTTTAAAGTGTGTGTTTTGCTAACGGTTGTGAGCGGCACGGTCTCTAGCTTCAGCTGGAGCTAACGTAGCTAACGTTGGACGATCACCCAGTTAGCTAGCTAGCTCTCGATGAGCTTTTCAAAAGGCAGTGTACTCTAACCTTTAATTAATGTGTATGATATCGTTAGAGGCCGGATTAAAACGAAACCAACAGTTATTCAATTAACTGTTATTATGAAAAAAAGACGTGAAAGTTGTTAAACCACGAAGCGTTAGCTTAAAGAGACCGGGGTTGTTTTTGAAGGAAGTTTGGTAATGATGTAAGCTAGCTATGCTAACGTCAGATGTGTCCCGAAAATAGCGTAAATCTTTAAAAAAATGTGTTTCTGTCATCGTAAATGTGTTATATATTTAGTTGCCACTATCGGGTTGTCATTCTACCGGACAACGGTAATTATGTTTGGAGACTATTACAGTTCATTTTTAATCTGCCGACATTAAACATACACAACGCCATCTTTTTTTCATTGTATTAAACACACCTAGGTTAGCTTAAGTCATTGTCGAATTTGCTGTTTCCTACTCCGAGTAACATGTTATTGGCTAACTGACTTCTTATGACGTGTATTAGGTGTGTTCCGCCCTGTCTATGGCGTCACACCTTCCCTATTGATTTAATGATACATGATGAGTTGTAATAATTGCGGGTTGCTTTCCCTTCAATCTAACTGATGGAGATGTCTTAGAGCAGATCATTGTTTTCTGTCACATGCACTCTGTTATTGCATGTCCTCTGCTGTCTGATAAGATCAATAGGGAAACGCCAGTTATGCAATTTACAGCAGGTTCTTATCCATACCACTAACATCTGTGCTCTCCTGATATATATGTAATTTTATCACTCTGCTTCCCCCTAGTTGGGCTGGATGCTGCTGGAAAAACAACTATCTTGTACAAATTGAAGCTCGGTGAAATTGTAACCACCATCCCAACCATTGGTAAGAGATGCCCCAACAGTTACTTTTAAGTTCAGTTATGCTCCTTTTTAATTGTTAAATGTGTACCTTTTCAATATATTTGGCTTGTGAAAATTGGTGTAGTGTTATTCAAGATCTGTCCCTTTTCTTTCCCATGTAAAGGTTTCAATGTGGAGACAGTAGAATATAAAAATATCAGTTTCACGGTGTGGGACGTGGGTGGCCAGGACAAGATCAGACCCCTGTGGAGACACTACTTCCAGAACACACAGGTATGTGAGCTTCATCTCTCAAAGCTACGGCCATCTTTAATAATAGAATGCTATTCACTAGAGTGCTACCTCAACAAAGGTCCAACAGTGCCATTTAATTAAATCAAGTCAAACTCAAACTCACTAGATTGCCCTATATCACTTGAAGAGGACCAGGTAAAGCTGATTCAGCGCAGTACTGGTGAACAAGAATTTATATCATCAAAGTTTGATGTTGAAGTATCTTCATCAAGAAGACCAAAGCAGCCAAACATGTATTTATTTTGTTACTACCATGTACTTTGCGGCACTTTTCTTTTTTTCAATAAGCACTTTCTTTAAAAAACATAATTTTCTCTGATCACTTTGCTGCTGTTTGTAAATGTAGTTGGTGAAAGTAAAGTCACTGATTTATTTATTTTTCTCTCTATTAACTAATGAAATGCAGCTTATCATTGCATCTCTAATATTAAGAAAATGGAAATCATAACCACTGCATTGCTGTCTTGTTTTTATTTAGGGCCTCATCTTTGTAGTGGACAGTAATGACAGGGAAAGAGTGGAAGAGTCCAAGGATGAGCTCACAAAGATGGTAGGTATTCAAAACATTCTGCTCAGAATGTGAGAACAGTGATTTCTGTGAAATTTTGTGTGTCTTCAATAATATTTTTTCCTTCTCGTGGCTCCTCAAATGTTGCACAGTGCTTCCACAGCAGGTGCAACAGCAGAGTCACACTATGTCTTCAGTTTTAGGCATAAATATAATCTTTGCAAGAAATACTTTTGACTTCATATTTCCTTGTGCAGGACTTTGTATGTGTTTTACTTTTGTTGTGAAATATGGTTTATCAAATCTAGACTAGGCAACAATCCTTCAAACCGCTGGGATCTGCATATAGTCAAATTAAAACAGCTTTTTCTTTAGTCCTTTTAGGGAAAAAGTTATTTGTCAGTAGATTCAATAATGTGCGAACGTACATGGTAAATCTATTGATTGAATACATTTTTTGAATTGTTCCACATTGTCTTATTATCACTTGCCATTGCACTGACGTCACATTGTTTTTCATTTAAAGTTGGACTGCAGTAAGCCAGTGGGGAATGAGTGTCGGAGTAGAGTTTTGTCTTGTTTATTTAGTATGATAAGAGCAAATGTTTGTTTAACCATCACTCTTGCTATACTGATGCTTAAAGCATCACTGGTTGAAACATGTTGAACTGGCTTTTGGTATCAGGGATATGGACCACCGCATATTCAACATCTTTTGGATGTCTTTTTGATCAGTTGCTGGCAGTCCTGCTTGTATTCTGCTAATGTAGTGCTATCTTTTTATCTGTAAGGACTCAATGACACTTGTGTATCATTATCTCACTGTTAATCCATACAGTGTAACATAGATGAATAAAAAAAAAATCAGATTATTTTTTGTGTGTCCTACCATAATCACAGAGCTGATGTTCTTACCTGTTTTCTGCACCCTCTAGCTGCAAGAGGATGAGCTGAGAGATGCAGTTTTGCTGATCTTTGCTAACAAACAGGACCTTCCCAATGCCTTATCAGTCACTGAACTCACAGACAAACTCGGCCTACAGAACCTCCGCAACAGACAGGTAAGTAATCTGAGTGGAAACCCGCTCCCCACACCTACAGTAAGATTCAGAGCCCGCAGAAAAATGCATTCAAATCTAATCCGGCTGTATATCTCCGACCCCACAGTGGTACGTCCAGACAGCCTGTGCCACCCAGGGCAACGGGCTGTATGAAGGACTTGACTGGCTATCCAATGAGTTGAGCAAGAAGTGATGAAGGAGCAGCGTGACAGATGAGGGAGAGAGAGACTGAACACCACAGGACACAAAAGAAGGCACAGACATTTGATCTATTAACATTTGGTCTGTCAGCCCCAATGTTCACAAAAAGGACAAGGCTGGTGGTCAATATTATCATCTTTGGAAAATTTTTATCTCTCTTTTTTTTCCTTTTTCTTTTTAGTATAAGTACTATTACAATATTATCACTTGACATACTTTCTGTTTTTCTCCTTTTGTTCCCTCACTGATGAATGGCAGTAGGTTGTAATTACACAGTATCATGATGAGCAAACAGACCCTTTTCATGGCAGACATATTGACTTGAGCACAGGTATGATTTCTTACATTAATGATGGCTTCGTTCCATTTAGTTGAGCTTGCTCCAGAGCTCTGGTATTGTTAATGCTCACTCACTCACCGATGTGACTTACTTGGATACGTATTGGTTTGGAGCCATCGTTAACGTTATTGATCACGATTATGTTGTTCCTGCTTTGACAAGCCAAAATGTCTGCCATTTTTTAAAAAAAAGTATTGGCTGTTGGGTTAAATTCATGGTAACAATCGACAGAGTAATAAGAGTTGTTTCTCCACCACGGCTCCTGCCTAGGCAGCATTTGCTGTATGAACCACTTGTGTAATTGTTGAGCTGATAACCATTGTTGAGCCTAGGTTGGGGGGGGGGGGTATGATGATATAACCTTAGAGCTGTGGTGAAGGACAACTTGTATGCTGCAACAAGCTGTTCATCTCCACAACCCCTTGTGGATATTTGACTCCCTTGCAGAACCATGACCCTTTGCTCTTCACTGCTATGTACCCAATCTCATGCCAAACTCAGTACTGGAATGGCCTGTAGCCTGAACAATGAGAGATGGATGAGGATTGCAAAAATTTCACAGGTAGATTTAGTTTGTCGTGTGGAAAGAAAAATTGTGCCTTCCGGTCCCTCTTTACACAGACCTGAGTAATCCTGTCCTTATTTCATTCTTAGGCTGTGCTGCCTTCAAAGATGCTTTAGTGACTCTTTTGCTTGTGACAGACAAAATAATGCAATAAGACTCTTCCTTTTGTGCTGCAATGTGTGCTGTGATGCAGCAGAATCACAGCAGTGAGAGTGCTGATTGCTTCGTTGCAAATAGGATTTTATTCCTGTTTGAACATTTGAGAACTTGTCCTCACTCCTCTTCCTTCCTTCCTTTTTCATAACCACCATGGAAGAAAAGGATTGAATAAAAAAAGTCAGCTCTTCCACCCGCCCTATCAAAAATCTTTTTCTTTTTCCCCCCCCACCAAAACAGGAGGAAGGAAGCATCTATTCAGTGTTGACACATGGCCAGTGTCAGTGCAACACATTTCAGTAGCATGTTTATGTTGTGTTTTTTTGTTTTTGCTTTTTGTGCAGCTCCATGCTGAGTTTGTTGTACTGTCTGAAGGCAAATACTGTATTATGTTCTTAATTATTCTGCCCCGCCTGAAACACAAAAACATACCTGCCCATCAATTCATTTGTGTATACATTCCAACCAACGCTTGCAGGTGCTGGAGTTGCCACTATAAAAATTATTTGCTAAAATATTTTACAAAAAAATGCTCTGAATAAAAGCCAATGTTGAAAATACATGTGTTGGACTCACTGTTGAGGGGAAGGCAGTTGTCTTACCTGGAACTTGGAGATGTCACCATTTCAAAATATATTACTGTCAGACAATTTTATGCACAGAGGGTCAATTCAGCCCACACTTTCCTAAGTTTCAGCTTTTCTGTCATAACTCACTAAACCAGCTGGCATCTTTTATTGTGAACTGTTGCTGATGGTAAGAGGAAGTGCGATACTGTCTAGAGCTGTGAAATAGGCCAAAGATGTCGTCTCCGCCCTGTCTCTGGTTAAAGATCTTTCACTTTCAAACCACAACACTTCTTAAATCGTCTCTTCGGTCTCCAGTGTTAATATATCTTTGTCACATAATCTGCACAGCAAAATATACTGCATGCTGAAATCCTCCATGGCAGCTTATTTTGAATAGGGATGAAACGGTTGAATAGGAGTAAATAAATAAGCTGTCATGTGGCTCTAACCTGAGTGCACTGTTATTGGATGACACCTCGAGGTGAAATGCACAGAAAAGACCTGCCAGCGAGTTCATTCATATGTTTCTGTGTGTTTGTGCAACATGTTAAGGTCAGTAGAGGACCAATATCTACAGAATGAGACTGGAGCAGTTTGCATTGAAGTTAAAGGATAAGTTTACCCAAAAATAAATCAGTCATTTGTGAGGACTACAAAACTTCAGAGGGATGGTTTAGTAGTCCTCAAAACATTTCTGGAGCTCCACAGCTGAACAGTGTTGCAGAATTCTCCCAAACATTAATGGAGACATGTTTTAAAATGTATAAAACAAAGCAAAAAAGCATCAAATCGCTCCATACAGCTCGTCTGCTGTAATCCAAGTTCATCGAAGCCCAGAGACCCCAAAGTGAATTGACCAGAAGATATTTAAACCCCTGATGCACAGCCAAGCTGACAGTATCTTGGCTTTAAAAAGGGTCAACGTCACATCTTCAGCCTTTTATCAAGTCTCAAGAACCAGACTCATATGCACGAAGATGATTTAAAATGTACAGAGTAGCGGTTTTCACAACTCAGAATAAAACGAAGAAAAATTACAATAACAAACAAACATAACCTGCACGCATGGGAGAGGCAAAAGGCCTCGGCATGAGTAGAATACTTTCACAATGTCAAAAGGTTTATGTAGATTCAGAAGACAAATGGAAGACATTTAAACCAACAGAAAGTTTCCCTGAGATGGTTAATGGTGGTTATTAATCTGGAAGATGTATCTGTTTGAATGGCAAGTAAATAAACCTGAGATATAAATAAATAATAAACAGTAATCCATCGCACAAAGTTATGTTATGCTGGTCAAATGAATATGTTTAAAATCTAAATGAAGGAAGGAAGTGAATCTCTTGATGAAGGTATGTCGAACATGGCACTGTACTTCCCCTTATTATGTAATGTTGACACACACACACACACACACACACACACACACCCGAAAGACATTCAGAAAGTAGAGAACAGAAAATAGGACTTGGCACAGCAAGGTCACATTGCCCTTCAAAAAGTTAGCAGAGGTCGCAGAATATAACAAAAATAAATAACAGATCACAAAATACTCAAACCTCCTCATAAAGTACAAATAAAACCAGTAGAAAACATATATTAGAAGGGTGTAAAATGTATACAATGTCAGAAAATCTGAAGGTTTTTTTTTGGTCCACCAAGTTTGGTGCATTCAACTGAAATGAGAAACAGTATTATACTTTTCTCTATAACAAATTGAAGAGAGACTATTGACTATCAACATTACTATCAAACTATCAACATTTTAAACTCCCTCAGGTTGTACGTCCACAGTAAAGGCCACAATTAAGTAACATGTTTTATATGGTACTAAATATTTTAAGGGCAGAAGAGATTCAGGAGAAACAAGCGACTCGTGTGCTCACTGTTATCATCATGCTGTTTCCATTGCTGCCCTGCAGGGGGCGACATGTTCAGAGCCATGAAGCCAGCAGACATGGGCTGATCGACAGACAGCTGCACAAAACATCAATCCTGTCATATGTGTGTCAGTCTGGCATTATTGACACTTAAGCTGAAGACACTCCAGCAAAATACTTATGGGATTGTATGGAGTCAGGATTTTGAATAGTTTTACAAAAAAACTACTTCTATTAGGGTCTTTATTTCTGCTCATCTATTACAAATTTATATCTGTTCAGCTTGTTGGTGAAGAGAGAGAGACAGAGAGACAAGTGCTGGTGTGTTTGGGAATGAGACCAGGATACATGAGTCACATTATACTGTTCACAAATTCTGTTGGTGCTTATTAATAGTGGTGAAATCAACAATTCATATATTTGTTCTGCAACACAATCTCATACATGTGAAATTATATATGAAACTGGAGCAAAGTAACCAGGGCCTTCATACAACAGTGTTTATAGGTGAGGGTATAAGCATTATATAATTGGCTTGCCATAATGTGTGAATGTCTGTTGTAATGTATTTATGACAGCTAATCAGGCTTAGTGAAGCTGGGTCAGCACACACTTCGGTGTGTGTGCGTGTGTGTGTGTGTGTGTGTGTGTGTGTCTGTAAGCAGCAGGGTGGGTCAGCATACAGGAGCACATGTGTATTCTGCTGCTGCTTCTTCACTTTACTGCAGTCAAACTCTGGAAATACATTAAATGGGATATACAGCTTTACTGTCCAACATAATCAACAAGGTAAGGTTTCGGTTTTGATTGATTGCATTGTATTATGCATTGTATTATGTATTGTAAACAAACTGTATTCTAGACCAGTGGTTCTCAACCTCTTTGATTCACCACACCCTAGAAATATCAGGCTGGTGTTCATGAAAATACAAAAAATTGAAAAAAAGAGGGGATTTTTCTGAGTGTGTCCAATCAGAACTCAGGCTCAAAGACACTTTTATTCTCACAAACGTACTCAGTTACATCGAGCTCAAAGCAAATCGTACCACCTGTGCAGGCAATGTGTAATGATTGTTGTCCAGTCCAGCTGTATGACTCATTCTATTACTTCCTTTTGTGCAGTGCACTTTGAATAAATACATCTGAAGCAGAAGCTCACTCTGCTTCAGAATTAAGTCTCATGCATGATAGGAAAATGATTACGGCAGTGCAATTATAACAGCACACAGCTACAAAACCTGTCAGTTTAAGGAGGTGCATCTTTTTCATGGGCAAGAAGGAGACAGGAAGATGCCAGTGGGTCCAGCTGGGGTATAGTGCTGTTGATAGCTCAGGGTAATCGAGGGGGTTTCTCCTGGTGCAGGATGATGCCGACCCTGTCCTCACACATACCAGTTCCACGACCCTCCTACACCCAGGCCAGGGAGAACCTGGTGAAGGCGATCCCCCCCAAGCTCCTCTGTCTGCTGGCCTGTGGAGGAAAAGACTGTCGCTATGAAGGACCCGAGTGCTGGAAATTAAACCAGCAGGTCATTCGAGGCCTTTTCTCATCCTGGTGAGACTCTGTGTGACTGCAGCCTCACACACACTGCCGTGTTACATACAGCTTCAAAGTGGCACAGCTCGCTAATCGTGAACTTCTTCCTATTGCAGGGTGACAGATGACATTATTGCCATGGCACGACCATCCACTTTTCTGATTGAGAAGTACAACATCATAGAACAGTTTCAGAGGTCACTACTGCTCATTATTGCTCCTGTAATGTTTGCGTAGATCTGGATTTTAAGACAAAAACACAGAACTCGCATCAACTGTTGTCTTCAAAAGATAACGACTCTTTTTCCAGGTTGAACGTCAGATCGATCATCAACATGCAGCTTCCAGGAGAGCATGCTCACTGTGGACCGCCCCTTGTCCCTGGAAGTGGTTTCACATACTCTCCACAGATATTCATGGACAATGACAGTGAGATTTCTATCATTTACTGACCTCCCATGACACACGAGTTACAATGAGGTATTTCTGGACATTTCCCAGATGAGATTGATCATATTTGTATATTTGCAGTTTACTTCTACAACTTCGGGATGCCAGATTTTGGTGTCACCTCTCTCGTTGGTTTAATCGATGGGGTGAAGGTTTTGGCCTTTGCAGTGAGTGAAGGAAGAGTGGCGGTGCACTGCCACGCAGGCCTGGGCAGGACAGGTACGGATAAACATTCTGTATCTGTGTATGTACACACCACGTGTGTCAGCTTGTGCACATGTAAGGCTCGCGTGTATGGTCAGTGTGTTTGATAAGATTAGACTGTATTGATATTGCACCGCGGAAATTCAATTGTTGCAGAAGCTTTCACAGTGATTCAGTGAAACATAGAGAAGAAACAATATAAAGCAAGAAAATGAAACAGAAAAGGATAAAAAATAAAGTCTATAGTTACCTTATAGACATGATGGATTAATGCAGTGCATTAATTGTGTACAAACAGTATTATACTATGTATATAAGTAAATTTGCAGAGACTTGGATTACACTGTAGAAATGTAAATATATGATAAACCTATGTGAATATAAATATAACAAACTGTGAGCACGCTCATGTGTTAAAATGTGCCTATAGCCTTGTACAATAATTGTTGTAAGCACTTGCGAATATTCAAAATACTTTATAACAATAACCATAACATCATTACACCAACAGTTATTATACATTAAAAACATGCTTATGATGGGTTATTGTGTTCCTGTTGTTTTAAGCTATAAGAAATATTCAAAATGCTTTATTACATTAATCATAACACATTAAAAAATATTTTATGACATAAAAGGTCAAATAAAACTACAACCAGCAAACAAACATGGGCTTAAATACAATAGAAAGTGTAACCACATAAATAAATGAAGGATATATTTTAAATAAGGGAACGTAAACAGACTGATATGTATTAATTGGTTCATATACGGTATAGTAATTAATATATAATAAGACTGTAAGGATGAATAATGTGTCATGATGTAACACATGTATATAACTGTCTGTGTGTCCAGGCGTGCTGATCGCCTGTTACTTGGTCTTCACCCTGCGGATCAGCCCGAGTGAGGCCGTCCACTACGTGCGGATTAAACGTCCTCGCTCTATCCAAACCCGCGCACAGATCAGCCAGGTATTTGACTTTGCCCGCTTGCTCGGTACACAACTGGTCCAGTACCCAGACCTGAACCTGCGGCACGGAGCCCCTTTCACTCTGCAGCACTACCTGAACCGACAGGCACTGCTGCTGCATGGTCAGGAGGCACGCACCCTCAGACACACACCCAAGGTCAGGACTGTAATCACGCCACATTAACGCTGTGTCATTACCACGTCTGACTATACAGTAGAGTTGACATCCGCCTCGTCTGTGACCTCCTCTTGTCCGTCGCATTAGGTGGTGTACCTCCTGTGTGCGTGTCTCTCCTGCCTAGCCCTGGGTCTCCCTGCTCCTCCAGAGGTCAACGCCGAGCTGGAGAGGAGGTCAGCACTGAAGACCCTGAGCATGACCGTCAGGGAGACCCTGGTGGCCAAACAGTACCTGCCCTTACTGAGGGAGGGTCGTAAAGGCTCATGGGCGGGTTCAGGATCGGTGTCTTCCTGGGACGAGCCGCTGGGGTTCTTGGAGAGGAAGAGAGAGGTGCTGCTGGACAAACGCAGCTACAGCGACTCTGACCTCAGCAAGATCGCAGTGCAGGAGGTCTGGATACACAGTGTTTGCACTCAGTTACATAAAGTATCTGAATGTAAAACCAAACGGGCATTAGAGGCTGTTCTCACTTTGTTAAATTCTGTGTTGAAGGATCAGGAGTTGAGTCCATATTGCATCTCTGCCCTTGGAAATGAGAAGCACTGGTGTGTGCAGGATCTGATTCGACCTGATCTGAGACCAGTCAGTCCGGTCCTTGCTCCGCTTTCACCGGGCCATCGGACTGCCAATAAGGAATCTCGCACACTCATCACAAACATCCCAATACCAGGCATGAGAACAAGCAACAACTGTGCTAAGAGGTCGAAGTGCACGGCTATAAAGGCCCTTCATAAATACAGCTCCAACATGGAGGTAACGGTCATTCTCACTGTGAGGACAGCTGGTGATGTTAAAGCTCTGGTGTGGATGCTTTTTAAACATTCTGATCTCTGTCGTATAAAGTTGTGCAGAAATCCACATAATCCAGGCCCAACCTCAGTCGCCAGGGCTGTTGCCAAGGCAATGGCAGACCAAGGTCCTCCAGGAGAGACTGTTCTGCAAAGATCGGCTCTGCTGCAGGTAAGAAAGAAGCTAGTGCAAACGAGGGCTGCAACTAATGATTATTTGTATCATATATTAATCAGCTGATTCTTTTTGAAGACTAATTGGTTAATTGTTTAGTCCAAAAAATGACATCCAAACATTAAAAAACCCAAAGACTCTTTGTTTACTGTTATGAATGACAAAGAAGAGCAACAAATTCTTGCATCAAAGAAACTAGAACCAGCAACTCTTTGACATTTTTTCTTAAAAAATGATTGAAACAATCAATCGATTGTATAACAATAGCCTTATTGTTGCAGCTCTAGCACACAACTTGTTTTCACATAAGAACGTGCCACTTTGATTTTGAGCTCCTGAACTGAATTAATACTGCCGCTCACTTTGCTTCAACAGGAGGAACTGAACAGTAGCGACTGTGGCTGGGCTCTGCTGGTCACCGAGTCAGATCCTCATGTTCTCAGCTGTCTGTTGTGGGCCTGGCTGGACAGGTTACGGGTCAGTTGCATTATACAAGAGGACGTAAAGCTTGTGTTAACAGTTTGTCCTGGGGCTATGTAGGAACAAAATGTTCAGTGTGTACTTCCCATACTGTGGTAAAGCTCTTTCTCTGGGCTTTATGCGTTTCATCCAACCTCATTTCAGGAGCCTGTTCTGAGTGCAGAGGATGTAGACAGGTTGAGTTGTGCAGCAAACACTAGGAAGCCTCTCAATGTCCTCAAGAAGGTAAGAAACTCCTGAGTATTCTTTCCTTGAACTCTAAACCTCTGTGTCAAAAATACAAAATGTTACTTTCAATATTTCATCATTACAGCCACAGAGACACACCATCTATTGTCTACTGAGCTGTGTGAGCACGGTGACCAGCCTGTGTCCTCACAGGGAGGAGGCTGTGCTCCAACGACTGATGCGGACACTTACAAGGGTAAGACTGATGTGGACACGTAGGATGAGAAGAAGAGTATATCTGAGAGTACGGTGTTCAATTTAGTCCGATAATTGCCCCCCACCTTTTTTTTTTTTTTTTTTTTAAATGAACCCAACAGCGCCCCCAAGAGGACATGGCAAGTCTTGGGTCCTTGATGAAGGTCCTGAAGACGAGTATGAGAGAAACCTTCCACAACTACAGAAACCTCACGAGGACCTGCAGCACCACTGCAACACTCTGAAGAGCAGCGTCCACACCCGAGCGAAAAAACAAACACACAGCGGTTTCAAACCTGGTGGTGTCTCATCCTGGGGAAAAATGAGACGTGTAACAGGCCTTTTTGGTGGAAGACATTTTAACATGTGAGGGTAGGTAAAGGAAATGATACAAAGGAATGAGGCCTGACAGATATTTATTTATTTTGTGATTGCTAACATATGTTGGTAAAGCATCATCACACAGTCTGCAGAAACAGCAGCTGGACTGTGTAATGTTCTTCATTGCTCTCAGACAAAATGCATTCAGTGGCCACATGTTCCAAACACCATGAACACTGTTCTTCTTCAGACACCACCACACGCAAAACGCACCATATTTGCAGCACAATTTTCAAATGCTAACATGCTGTTTTCAAAACAGAATTTTATATATTGAAATAGATAGAAAATGAGCTGCTCAGCTAAAAGCCTGTTCAGTTGTCCTGTTTTTAGCTTGTAGAGATGGAGGACTAGAAACCTTCACAGTACTGGTCTGTATGAGTGTTTACATGTTGTTGATGTTTTTTTTGTTTTTTTTTGTAAGACCACCAAATTTCACTCATTTGTTTTTGTTTCAACATTTTATGTTTCATATGTCAATGACTATATGTAAAGATGTAGATAAAAATAAAGGATAATGAGGCAAATTGCTGATTTCTTCTGAGTCATTCTTGTCACATATACATCAGTTTTAAGCTCCATGAAAAGTTTTGTTACAAAAGTCAGTCCTGTTTGGAGAGTGATCCCTTTCTGTACCACCTCATATTGGAACCTGAATGCATCCTTGAAACCACAATAATATAAGCACTGAGTTTTAAAAAACCTACTAAAGTGTCACTTATACCATGGCCCAGTCCTTAAACTTGAAATAAAGACCCAAAAATAAGAATTCCGTAATGACTCTGCTGTGAACTGTCAGCTAAAACCTTTTGTTTGATCAGCATTAGCAGATAAGATCCAGTGAGTTTGTCCACAGTGTGATCCTGGAGCCTGTTTCAGCCTTAATGAATCATTTAAACCTTCTGCATACTTTTTGTTGTTTTTTGTTTTATTTTTTGTATTCACATTTCAGACATTCCGGCAGAGTTCATGCACAAACATCCATACACATGCCTGTCAGAGAACTGTCTCCATGTCAACGTTGTCATAGTGAAGTTGTCAGGAACTAAACAATCTGTGTTTGGGTTCAGAGCACATGCCAGGGTTCCTTGAGAGAGACTTACTCCAGGATCGGGACATTTACAAGGTAAAGTCATTTAACCAGTTTATTTTGACAGTTACTTAACTTATAACTAAACCAAAGTGAAAACAGCCACTGAGTTCATGAGTTTGTCTGCAGTGATTGTTTTGTTAAATGCTACTGTGGGTGTATGCTACGTGTGTTCACTGGCTTTGTAGCAACACTAGATTTACTTTACCAACAAATGCCAAAAAATATATTTAATCAAAACACATAAGTAAGTGTGCACATGACAACTGCAGCACAGTTAGGCTCATTTTCACTAATGTGTAACCAAGGTGTGAGCTGCAGAAA
This sequence comes from Acanthopagrus latus, assembly GCF_904848185.1. Lineage (NCBI taxonomy): Eukaryota > Metazoa > Chordata > Actinopteri > Spariformes > Sparidae > Acanthopagrus > Acanthopagrus latus. The sequence continues at coordinate 7,181,067 of NC_051046.1, read as the reverse complement.
TTGCTACCAGGGAAATGTTTATGATTCACAAGCCTGCTGCCTGATTTAACTCACTAACATGGCAACTGCTCTGTTTCATAAGTGTGACAAGTGTGTGTGAAATAATCAACCGCAGAAACAGACAGAGGCAGATGTATCACTAAGTTGTAACTGGGATTTTTATATGTCATTCAGCTTTATATTTTCATTGTTAAAGAGACCTGAAGTTAGGAAAAATGTAGCTACCAAAGTTTGAGATCATTAGACAAGCCATGTGAAATCTAATGTGCTTCACTACACATGCTGTTATTATTATCATTCAAAATGATCAGCCGGCGACGAGGCTGTTCCTGGTGAACTCACCCATCAGAGGAAGTTGGTGAAAGATTTCTACTTTCAGGCTTTAACAACAGCTAAACAACATTTCAAGCAGCAAAATCCATCCCATAGTTTTCACATGATTGAGAGTTTGTTGTAAAGAGTCCTGGGTGTTTTCAGCCCAGAATCTGAAGGAATATTTACCGACTTCACAAAAAAATACCTCAGGCACCAGACGGCCCTGTTAGCTTTCCTAATGATGGCTACATTTCAAGGATATGTGCGTCAATCCACCATGAGAAGGCAAGTTTGCAGATAAGTGTTTACGTTCTGTCATGTGCTAGCCCAATATTTAAATAAAGACCCTCTCCTCCAGGAGAACCAGTAACTGAAAGAGGCATCAGAAGTGTTTCTCTATCCTCTTATACCTGAAAAGCCAGTTAATCAAGAACCTTTTGTCCACAATCCATTTCTGTGTGTGTGTGTTTCTTGATTCTCTCAGGATAATGACAAGCAGTGGACCTTGGGTTGGGAACTGGAGGCCCCACAATCCAAGAGGGCCTATAGCTGCCCTCTACGGTAGTCCGGGGCCCAAATATGGCCTGCCTGGACTCACAGGTACATCCAAAATGGCCACTAAGCCTTTTTTCACCAACATAATTATTATCATTAGTATCATAATTAATGTAATATTACTGCCATTTACATTTTCTGCCCTTGTATCCTCCATAAAGGTATTTCTAAACATGACCCAACTAAATTCAAAGCACCAATGTTCAGCTTCGGGGTACGGCACCATCAGTCCAATTCTGACTGCTCGCCTGGACCAAAATACCTCATCCCCTCCAACATCACACGACAGGGCCTAGACGGCACGCCAGCATTTTCGCTCCACAGCCGTGTCAGGGAGCAAAGACAGTTCCAGGTCCCAGGACCAGGTCAGAGAACCTCCCACACATTGACAGTTGACATATGAGTTTACCTGTTACCTGTGTCTTTGTGTGACTTTCCGTGGTGTTTCAGGCCAATACATCCCAGAGCATTCAGAAAAGATGATCTACCGCTCTGCTCCTGCTTTCACTCTATCCGGGAGAATCAAAGACTTCAAACAAAGCCAAACACCAGGTAAGATGTTGCATTAGTCGTCAATATAAGCCACGGATTAAGTTTTTTTTTATGTCGCAAAAAATATAAACTTCACCTGTCGCTCATTCTCCAGGTCCAGCTGCTTACAATCTCCCGCCGGTGCTGGGGCCCAAAACTGTGACCACTGCTGCAGCTCCCACCCCCTCACTGTATGGTCGAAGTAAGATTGGGGGCTTCGACGAGGACCTGAAAAAGGTGCACAAGCAGTCTTAAAAACAATTTCCTTTTTTAAAAAATCTAGCTATCCTGTGATATGCTCTTGTTCTAACTACTTTTGCCTACCTTCCAGACCCCTGGCCCGGCTGCCTACAGAGTTGTGGACCCTTATATTTACATGCAGAAAGCTCCGCAGTTCAGCATGACAGGCCGCAACTTCGCACCTGGTGAAACAACAAAGAAGCCCGGGCCGGGTGAATATCGTCCCGAACTGGTAAGAAACCTCATGATGTCTTATTTGATCATCACAAAGGCCCCACATATTCAGCATTTCATCCATTCGCTGACATTCCTCTCTTCCCAGGTGACCTCTACAAGATTCAAGGCTCCCAGCTTCACCTTTGGACTGCGCCACTCGCAGTACATCGCGCCCCTTATCGTAGATGTGCCTGAATAATGGAACATATGATCCATCCAAATGTGTGGAAATAAAGCACAGAGAGCAACATGCTCAGTATTATTGAGAATCATATTTCGTTACCAAAGTTATAGGTCCTGCTTGTCACATTGCCTGGGTTATGACCACCATCAGTATTTGAAGTATAACATGCTAAAAAAAAACAACAAAAAAACAAAAACAAAACTTACATAACATGATAATAACATTGATCATAACATGAGTTTCAAGAAGGTATTTCTGATGGGTTCAAAAATGTGATTGTTTTGACTGGTTGATTTTAAAATTCAGTGAGCAATTGTATTTAATAAGTGATTTATTTACTACAGTATGAGTGGACATGTAATAGCTACAAGATATCTGATAACATTTAAGATGATTCAATTCATTCCAAGTGTCCAAATTAGCCTTCTCATGTTGACTTAGACCAGTAAACCAGTAACCAGTGGTAATGCTATTATATTAGTATTATTCAGATGCTCCATTGTTTGTTAAAGAATTAACTTAAATTAAGCAGATCAAAAATCTTTTTGGGGAGTAAAGGTTTCAAAAGATTGTACCCATTCAACTGGCTTTAAATTAATTGTGTTTCCCTCAATAAAAACAACCAGCAAGTCGCAGAGCATTCTTGACAGGCACCTGCGAGGACAGCATGAATCTGACCAGGAGGTCCTTCGAAGCGTCCCCGTTGCATAGAAACCAAAACCGTTGGGGACATCATGCATCACCACAAACTTTAAACACCTGGATACCTAGATGAGATGAGCGTAAGACATCAGCGAACGTTTCCTTGTAGTGAGCAAAAATAATAATAATAATAATAATAATATGCGCAAGTCATTCAGTGATATTCTGATGGGCACCCTCGGGTAACAAATGCTATCAACGCTAGCTAATTCAGTTAGCCGCGCTAGCTGTTGTGAGTTGTCCACAGTTGCTCAGGCTGCACCGTAGCGGGTCTAGTACTCACAAGAGACTTTAAAAACACAGGTGTGATACATGACCGCCGGTGTACTATTCTTGGTTTCAGCTAGCATCCGTTTTGTCGATGAGAGGACCGACGAGCGAAGTGAAATGAGTGATACCAAGGCGAACCACACCATGTTGACCTCAGCTAACCGATGGCAAGCTAGCTAACACCATTTTAGCTGTCGAAAGCCCCTCGGATGCTAGCTCCCGTAGAGGCTTAAATCGTTCTTTTGTTTTTTTCAGGTATTTATTCATTTAGCTAGGCTAACGTTGGCTGACACGACCAGCCTTGGCAAAGCGATAGAAAGGTACAGAGAGAGAAAGAAATGGCTGGTGACGCTAACAGTATCCCTGAAATGGACCAAAAGAAGTATGATGCAGACGAAGAAGTCAAGATCATCTGTCTGGGAGACAGCGCAGTTGGTAAATCGAAGTGAGTACGAGCTGTAACAAGCAAATGTCTCTTCTAGCTGCTGTGTTTCATGACGCTTTTTATTTTTCTTCAGTAGATTATCTGTTGTGCTGTTTAATAACACATGCCTGTTGTATTCACAGACTGTTTTGTGTGTGTCTCCCACAGGCTGATGGAGAGGTTCCTCATGGACGAATAGTATCCTTTCACAGCTTGTAGACACTTCAAATGAACCGTCATTTTTTTGTGGATCACTTCCTTTAGTAGCCATCACAGCCACTGTTAGCCCGTGAACATGTTCTTTAAGGTCAAGCTGGCACATCTTCAACAAAGCAGACAGACGAGGCAGTTAAGATCCTTAACTCTTTGTGCAGCCGTCCCCAGCAGTTGTCCACCTATGCTCTGACTCTCTACAAACACACGGCCACTGTAGGAAACAAGACAGTAGAAGTCGGTATGTGTTGTGCAGTTGATTTTGTTTTGCTCTGGGTGACCGCAGGCAGCGATAGTGTAATTCAAGTCGATTAACCGAGGTGAAGTTAGTTTGAGGCTGGATGTTGGACAGACATTCACTCCGGAGACTCTTACGACTTTTATGGGAATATTTTGATAATAAACAAACATGCCCATGTTGTGCTTCTCAAAACTGTTAAAACATGTTGTTCAGTTTGCTACAATCGCATTGCTATGTCGGTGTGTGTGATAACATGTTTTTTTTTTACAATCAGTAAAATAAAAATAGAAGACATGTCTGATTTTTGCCATTTAGTAATACAGCATTGGTTTTGTGTCACTGGGTCACATGACATGGAAGCTATTAAAACACTTTTGCAAAATAAATGCATAACACATTAGCAATCAAAATAAATGTGCTACAGGAAATCAGTTTCTTGTTGTTTTCTTTATTAAATCATAGTTTAAAACTTTCACTAATGTCATCAAGTCAGCATTAAGAAACATCATTGTTCTGTGAATTAAACTATAGGGTCATTTATTGATGGTCCTTCAGCCTCCAGCACAACCTGAGGTTCTGGGAGGCGAGCAAACTATCCGCCTGCTGCCAACACTGGGTTAAACTGAGTGAGAGACACTGCTGTCTCCCCAGAGTGAATGTCTCTCCAATATCCATCCTAAAACTAACTTCACTGCGGTTTTAATGAGTCATTTGTAAAGATGAATCAGCAGGGAAGATTGTTTTTTTGTTTCTGATTCACAGATTTCTGGGACACGGCTGGTCAGGAGAGATTTCAGAGCATGCACCCGTCATACTACCACAAAGCACATGCATGTATCATGGTAAGACGCACTCGGTCTCAAGACAGATGCCTTTCACCCAAGGGTGGATATTTGACCAAACTCTCCTGTCCCCCCTCTGATTTCTGCCTATGCTTTCACCAGTCACTTGTCTTGTAGGGCGGTGGAAAAAAAAACAAATGTCTATTTTCCCCCCTTTTTATGGCCAAAAATACTCCCTAAAAGGTACGCTTGCTTCACACAGAGAATTGTGTGCCTGATGCGCATTCTCATTAGCTCGCATTAGATGTCTCGTCACTTTTAACTTCAAACAGAGATGGTTTTCTTTTATTGTTCGTGTTTTGTGTGAAACCAACAGTGAACATTGACTTTTTATTTTATGTCAAACCATGTTCTTTCTCTGTGACCGAGAATTGAAAATACTCTTTTAAATACCTGAAAACAATAATTCACTAAAAGTTAAAAAATCAAGAAAAACCTCCAGACACTTGGGACACAAATTCTGATTGCCTGCATGAAGGGGTGCAAGATCCATGTAGACTGCTTCTCATAAAACCACCTAAATGGTTTGATAAGTTGGACTATCACTTTCCATGCACATAGATGTGAGGTGAAACACAGAAATGATTGAAAACAATGCACCCTCAGAGCACGACTGAGACAGTTGAGGAGCTCACTGAAGAATGTGCTGCCCGTAAAATATAGTGTGTTGTTTCGGAAATGGTGATCCTCGTTAGAAGACCGCTGGGGAGGTGTCACACTGTTGGCAAAGGCGTCTCAACTCTTTGTAAACTTCTTGTTCTTTCTCTTAGGTTTTTGATGTCCAGAGGAAGATCACATACAAGAATCTGGCCAACTGGTATAAGGAGCTGAGAGAATATAGGCCGGAGATACCCTGCTGTGTGGTTGCTAACAAAATTGATGGTGAGT